>NC_037672.1:48710139-48926774 GCF_003255815.1 Theropithecus gelada
AAAAAAAAAAAAAAAAAAAAAAAAAAAGAGAAAATGACACAGATTCTAATGGAGATTAAGGGATGGCAGAGACAATCAAACCTCTACTTGGCACATCCAAGATACTTTTTTTGTAACTTCTGCTTCATATTTTCTGTTTGTATACATCTATTTCAAGTTTATACTTTATTAGAGAGCAAGGACATGTTGCTTCGTTTTCTTCCTTTATATTCTATATGAAATTACTTGGAATATTGTTACAAACATTCTTCATCACCCCAAGAAGGATCCAGACATATTTTATATACTTTCATTTTCATAACATTAGCTGTTTCTCATAATGTTTAGTTTCCCATCATATAATTAGGTTGTAAAATTTTATCTTCTGTAAGTGACTACAATAATTTAGAGCTGTGTGTGTGTGTGTGTGTGTGTGTGTGTGTTTCAAAAGTACAGCCTAGTTCCTCAGTGAAATAAAAGACAATATTTGATGCTGATTTAAGTTTATTGGAATGGAAGAATAAGGGAAAAGTCTTCTGGGGGCCTTAGGATGTGGTGCTCCAGAAGGATACAGACCAAGAAAATGTGATTATGAGAAAGCACGAGTGTTATAATAAGACAGTATGGACTATGGAAAAGCAAAGGAGGAAGTTTCTAACTGGACTTGGGGAGAATCTAAAACAGCTTTATTTCAGGAAACTTTCTACTGGCTCTCTAGATCTACCTCCACCTTCCCCGCTAGCTTTCTAACCTGGCAGATTATGTGAGCCCTATGGAAGCCTCTGACTTCAGGAGGTTCAGCCAATGGGGAGAAGAATGTGTTCAGTATATTGATTCCCCTGGCACTCTGCCTGCAAATTTGCTATGTCCTGTGGTCACTGGTCCTCTTCAGTCAGCCTTTACTACAAAGCTGTCTTTCCTTCCAGTTTCAGATATCCACTCTCTCCCCGCACCCCTTTGGATTTAGGATTGTAATACCTCTTACTTTTTTTGTTAGCCTAGATAACTGCATTAACATTTGTGTCTTACTTACACCCTGCCCAAACTTTTTAAAACAGATTCACTGTGGTAAACTCCTCTGGAGACATTGTAATTTGAGTGTGAAATCTGTTTTTGATTGGAGCCTGATTTATACAACCTGAGTCTTGAAGGATAAGTAGGACAGTGTAGAATCTCTCAGAGAACTATAAAATGTTTAGGGTAAATAAAAGAGAATAGCAGGAGATGAAAGTAGAAAGGATTTGTATGCCACTCTGAGGAGTAAGGAGATCACCATAAAGATGATAAACAACTGTGATATGATTTCAGGTAAAGGAGTGATCTAATGTTACCTGCATTTTAGAAAGATTCTTTGGACATTATTTAGGAAGGAACTTAGAAGGGAAGTTAGACTTATCCACCTGCCAAGGCAGGTGGATCACTGGAGCTCAGGAGTTCAAGACAAGCCTGGGCAACATGGTAAAACCCGTCTCTACCAAAAATACAAAAAACTTAGCCGGGTATGGTGATGCACGCCTGTAGCCTCAGTTACTTGGGGGACTGAGGTAAGAGGATGGTTTGAGCATGGGAGGTGGAAGTTGCAGTGAGCTGAGATTGCGCCACTGCACTCCATTCTGGGCAACAGAGCCAGACCCTGTCTCAAAAGAAAAAAAAAAAAGAAAGAAAAGAAAAAAAAAAAAAGGAAGAAAAAATTCTTGCTAGACTTTTATGTTCAAAATAAAAAAGCCCAACTTTACGTGAATTACAAAATACATAGAGTTTCTGAAAGAACACTTAATTTCCTAATTATAATAAACTTGTGTTTTAATTTTTGAAACATCACTCTTGAGGCAGATAAATGTAAAATACAGTGACTCTTCAGTGGTCCCACATGTTTTGGTTTCATGTAAAATGTTATAGAAGATGATATAATTAAAACATCCCCATGATACTTTCAGTTTCATAGAGACGAAACTCGTTTGTTTCACGTACAATATACTTTATATCCATTAATATTAAAGCAGTACAAGATAGCCTAAATGGCATGTCCTATTGTCATTTTAAACCACATACAAGGTTTATTTGTTCATCCTTGTACCTTTTCTTTCTATCTTAAAATCCTCTTTCTGTTTACTGGCTTCACTAAATAGATTTGACATTGCTTGTCACCTGCCTAGATGATATTGACAGAGCTGTCCTATAGGTTCCTTCTAGGCCTAAAACGTTAGGTCTTTGTGATATATTTGTGTCAAGTCAAGCAGCAGTGGTATAAACTGGTAGTTTGCTTAATATGAAATGCAAATGTATCAAGGGCAATATATTATCCAGCATAGGAATCATAATAATGCCTATACAAATTATTCAAATATTTATTTGATTTTATGTTGTGTTAATTTTTTCCCCCAGAAGTTCAACGGATAAACTCAGGCTGAAGTTTTGCTATAACCATCTGCTTAAGATGAGCAAACTGCAAAATATTGATTTCCTACTAAAATTTGAGAAGGGTTAAGCATGACCTGGCAAATATCAACTGGCTGCAAGACTAACAGTTATAAGCTTAATTTCATCATTTAGAATTTGAAACCACTGACACACAGTCCAAGATTGTAAACAATTATATATTTTGTTTTCTCTATATGTACTTACATTTCTATATTAATTTTTATCTGCCATAATCAACAACTTTAGATTATAAACTATGCAATAGAAGAGGCCACATTTTTCTTGCTTATGAATATATTCTTCAAGGAAATTGAGAGTTTAATATTTTTGGTAACAAGATGAAATAAATTACCTTGGCTTTTGGATGGTATTTTCATACCCTACTGATCATTGTTCCCTTTTTTTTTTTTTTTTTTTTTTTTTTTGAGATGGAGTCTTGCTCTGTCGCCCAGGCTGGAGTGCAGTGGCGCAATCTCGGCTCACTGCAAGCTCCGCCTCCCGGATTCACGCCATTCTCCTGCCTCAGCCTCCTGAGTAGCTGGGACTACAGGCGCCCGCCACCACGCCCGGCTAATTTTTTGTATTTTTAGTAGAGACAGGGTTTCACCGTGTTAGCTAGGATGGTCTCAATCTCCTGACCTCGTGATCCACCTGCCTCGGCCTCCCAAAGTGCTGGGATTACAGGCATGCGCCACAGCGCCCGACTCATTGTTCCTTTTATCTCCCCAATGTCTTGGTCAGTTGTGGAATCACCTTAAATCACAAATTTAAGTCTTATTCACTTAGTACTATAGTTGATCTAAACAATAAAGTATCTTTAAAGAGAGAAATTTGCCTCAACCACAGATTCTTCTATTGTTTCTCCTTTAGAATTCATTTTCTCCTACATATATAATGGGTATATAACATTTATATACAATTTATTGAAATTATTTTTATGTAAGATAATAAACAAGATTTACACTATATGCTAATATTTTCAATGATTCCTTTTTATTGAAAGTTTTAAACTTAAAGGTTAAATGAAACAGATGTGGCAGTATGACATTTTCATCTCATTGATCTTCAGGCTTGCCATATCATCTAGTTGCCTCGGAAGGCTCTTTCTATACCCTCTCTTTTGGATATATGTTCCTCAGAAGCTTTGGCCACATTTTCAGTCAAAGAATAACAGGATCACTACTAGAAAGTTCATTGTCTTACCATTAAAACAAGGACTTATTAAGAAATATCCAAGAGATTAGCATTCTTAGGAAAATTTAAAATAACACTTGGAATTTTTAACACAGGATAGTTTAGCAGATAGAAGCACAGATTGTGGAAGCAAATTGCCTGAGTTAAAATCCATGGTGTGACCTTGGAAAGGCTATATAACTTCCTGGACATTAGCTTATTTATCTATAAAATGGGCATAATAATAGTAAAGTAATTATCCTGTGGGGTTATTATGATGTTTAAATGAATATGCAATTAATTTGAATAGTGGCGTATAGTTTGTATTATGTGAGTGTTAAATTTTTACAAAATGGATAAAATGACTGAAATTTTAGCATACCACACAGTTTATAAAAAGCAGTGATAAGTTCATTGTCACTTGATCCACATATAATAAGTATTTTTTTGTTGTCGTTAGCAGGACTTTGATATAAGAATAAAACCCAAACAACATCATGACTGCTCCCTGAAATTCACATCCTAAAATTGGTAAGGTAACTCTTCTTGGTTTGCGACTGAAATAAAAACAAAACAAAATATTTTCCTGATGCTACTATACAAAAACAGGACTAGGGCTTAGTTTATTTTCAAACTCAGATCGTATCTTTCAAAGTGAATGCTCCAGCCAAACAAACAATAGCAACATCTGCTCATGTCGATGAAAACTTTAGGACCAGTTGGGAGCCCTTATTAATTTTCAATTGGAAAGCAGATCATACAGTAGAGGAAGAACACAAACAGTCATAGCAGTCATTAGCATATTAATACATTACAAAATCCCAATTTGGAAAAGATAGTTTTAAATAGTGAAAAAGTATTATATTGTATAACTATCAAATGGCACACATAGATGCTTTCTCAATCGTTTCTTAATCTTGGCCACCAACAACTGAAAACAACAAAAACTTAGTGCTCAATGGAGGACACACATTCAGCTGCTCCCTAATAAGTGTTTTTAAAATAGAATCTCTTTGTAGTAGAAGACTCTGAAAATGTCAGAGCTGATTGCAAACAAGCACCACACACCTCACAGGAGACTGAACCCAAAGCCTCCTATTGTTTAGGAATATTAAAAGCAGTTGTTTTAAGACTTCACCGAACATTTTACTAATGTGTTATTAAATCAAATCTGTTTGCACATCATTATCTAACTAGGTCAAGTGAATACAAAGAGATAATTGTTTAAAACTAATGCAAACCATTTAAATACCTTCCTTAGTTTATGAGAGTAAATGTATCACTTGAATGTATGATTGCACAGTAACCCCCCACTTTAGATATTGCTTTTTGTTATCATAAATATAGGAAAGCTGAATTAGCTTTTACTTTCAGAGAGAGAGAGCACAGTGAAACTCAGTAAAGGGTAATTTAATAGGCAAGTTTCAATATGCCAAACAGCAAGGGGGCAACGGGGCATACATTTCTCTCTTATTTTACAGCAAAGCAATAACCCGGTATTGCCTCTTATAGCCACTGGGTAGAATTTGTGAAGGGACCTCTACTACCCAACTTCCTTCATTTTGTTCTACAAAAAAGATATTCCTGATTCAATATTATCATTATAAGCTACCTCAAGTTGCTAAAAAATCAAATTTTAATTTCCAGTAAAATGCCTTAATCGTGGCTGAGAATATTTGCATAAAGGTAAAAAAATGATGTTCATTATGTTCATAAAACCGAACATGGCACTTTTGTGAAAACACCACAGAAATTCAATTTAAACTCAAAGAGAAAAATTTAAAACAGAAATTTGACATCCAGCAAGTTTTCTTTAAAGAGGCTTCATGTTGTGATAGTCATTACCTTAGTGAATTCACCACCATCCAAGGTCAGGCCATTAGGACTGCAGACTCGGAAAGTTGCTATTAGGAGAACACTAAGCACCATCTCATTACTCAGTTCAGATTCACATTTACAAAATTCAGATTGCAATTCAAAGTCATGGTACAAATTTCTTCATTTTCAGTGAGATTTGTATCTGTGTCATATATACTGACATATGACTAACTTATTTTCTACACAATATTCATCTGACCAACTCATCCTTTCTCCACAGTAGACCTATATGGAAGCCAATTAAAATCAGAAGGTTTTTGGAGAACCCAAATCAGAACAGGGGCATCAGATGACCTATATTTTCAACGACTTCCAGCCTAAGAAGTCCTAATGTGGCCTTTTCAATGACATGCATTGAAAGGCATTTCTGTCTTAGAATGTGGTTAACTAGGAGATGAGTTAGGAGGGTAATGCATTAATCCTGCATTAGGTGCTAATTAAAATTGCATTTTATTCACCCTAAAAGTGAGACTATGCATTCTTCTTTTTCAGTTGCTATGTGAAGCAAATGGAATTCTACTTTTCTATTTGCCTAAATATTCCTTAACCTTTACTTTGAACAACTTGCCACATCATTATAGAAGATCAACAATTAAACTGAAATAGTCTTTGATAGTTTGTATTTTGAAAGGTAAAGCTTTGGCATGCCTTTTTCTCCATTTACAGGAGCATGTTCCTAAGGCTTTCTTCACCTGTGCATAACTTTCTGTTGGTAATCAGGGAAAATAGGACACAACCATCCTGTTGTGTGATGCTGTACAATGTGCACAACATCTGCCTAGGAAATAAATTTTGAAGTTATAGGAAAAAAAATCCATTTAAATCTTCATTTTAATTCATGGCATAGTAATTTTTTCCCAAAGTGCATTCTCAAAATATATAGCTCAAATTCAATCTTAAACAGATTAATGAAGTCTTTATTATGTACCAAATTACAGGATTCATCTTTCCAACTTAAAAAAGTAAGATACTAACGAGTTCACCAAAGGTGAAAGTGGACGTTTAGAAACATAGCACAAAATCATGCAGTTTCTTAAACTCAAATTAAAGCTCAAAACTATTTCTGAAGAGCAGGGTTATCAAAATGATTGAAAAGACGCTTGGGAAAAAACAAACCCATGTATCAGGAATAAAAGATATCAGATCAAATAACACGTCTAGTTCTGCTCTTTTAGTTTTCTCAAAATGGCTTCAAACAAAACAATAAAGCTCAGAAATAGTGAGGAGTATAATATAAAATTCTAAGAGAGAGAGCAACAAAGAGAGTGAGAACATGCATGCAAGAGCACACAAAGAAAAAGCTACAGTTGATGGAATAGTTGATGGTATAATTTCCTTCTCAAAAATAGATACAAATCCCTTAATGTCTCATGGATAGTCCAGGTTTAACCTGAAAACATGAACAGCAAAACTGTTTGTTTAATAGAGAAGTGAACCATATGAAGAGGAAAAGTTAATTAGCATTCAACTAATAGGTACCACAACTTGAGCACTCCCAATTGAGCACTTTTAAAAAGTAAGCGTTCAACTCATTTAAATATGCTGGAAGTTGAGCACCAGTTGAGCGCTTTCACAGCACGCTGAGTACTGATTGAGCTATTTCGAAGCACATCGAGCACTTTTCTGTGTGAATTCTTAGCCAAATTTCCATACCCCCAACCCTCCCTCTGCCTACACAGCTGCTAATCAAGAGATGCCTTCCCGGTATGAAATTCCTTTGCCAATTAGAATTACATTTTAGCCTTTCATCTTTTATGTTTTAAGAGAATTAAGAAATAATAATAATTAGTGAATATGTGTCAGGTTGAAGTTCATTCCTTCTAAAGAGATATGAGGTAAGCCAATTCCATCCCTTAAGGGCCCAAGTTAAAATTTGGAAATTAGCATCCATGCTGAGAACTGTGAGACTGCACCCAAATTTAACTGTGGACAGCACAAAGGATTTTCAATGGTTCATTCCTCCAGGTGTTTAAAATCAGCCAGGAAGTGAAGCAACCTGAGAATGGTACAGTTCCCTAGATCTTTGTAATTGTGTCAAGGTGCTTAAATGGGCATGATCTCACCCATAAAAAGCAAGTGTTTCATGCTACATAAGGCAATTATTTTCTTTCTGCTCTACTTTTTGCATAAGTGAGTAAAATAAAACAAACAAGTAGGTATTGAGTGCCAAATTATATATAGGTTCTATGTCAAATACTGAGGAGAATGTGAAATTTACAAGAGCCCCTGACCTCAAGGTGATTACTGTTGTATTGGGAGAAATAGTGTAACACCCCGGCCTATATTGTGCTATGTGAATTTCTAATATTCTTGTAATTTATCCTTTCCTTAGTCCTGACATTTAAATTATATATTTTTTTATTGCAGATAATGGTTTACAGTCCATTTTTGTTGTTTGTTTGTTTGCTTATGGATTGAGGTGGGCATAAATCATTAAAGAACAAGTTCCTAAAATCAGATCTCAGATATAACAATACTGAGAGACGCTATTCTAGGAGACCCAGTTTAAGCAACTAATAGATATTCCTAGGTAACAGCTCTATGGTGCTAGTTGTATACATAGGAAAAAGAACAAAACAGATCCATTTGTGCAGAGATGAGAACTGAATGTCTCAAATTTTATATCCTGTGAGAACCAGGAATGTTTCCAACA
Organism: Theropithecus gelada; assembly: GCF_003255815.1. Taxonomy (NCBI): domain Eukaryota; kingdom Metazoa; phylum Chordata; class Mammalia; order Primates; family Cercopithecidae; genus Theropithecus; species Theropithecus gelada. The sequence continues at coordinate 48,718,244 of NC_037672.1, forward strand.
CGAAGAAATGATTAATGTTTGAGGTAATGGATATCCCAGTTACCCAGATTTAATCATTACACATTGTAACCTTGTATCAAAATACCATCTACACCCCATAAATATGTGCAACTATTATGCATCTATAAAAATTAAAAATTAAAATGAACCAGGCTAGTTCTCAACCTGGATAATGAAAACAACAATATTACAAATAAATAAATGTGCTCATAATTTACCAGTTATTTTAACCTCGTCTCAATTTAAAAAATAGAGAGATTAGACTGGATTTTTAAAATGTTGTTTTAATTGGCCAGGCGTAGTGGTTCAAGTCTGTAATCCCAGCATTTTGGGAGGTCGAGGCAGGCAGATCACGAGGTCAAGAGATTGAGACCATTCTGGCCAAGATTGTGAAACCCTGTCTCTCCTAAAAGTACAAAAATTAGCTGGGCATGGTGGTGAGCGCCTGTACTCCCAGCTACTCAGGAGGCTGAGGTAGGAGAATCACTTTAACCCAGGAGGCAGAGGTGGCAGTGAGACGAGATGGCTCCACTGCACTCCAGCCTGGTGACACAGTGAGACTCCATCTCACCAAAAGTAAACAAACAAACAAACAAAAAATTATTTAATCTTTTCATTTAAATTCTAGTAATCAGTCCCCAAATACCAAAAGTAGGCAGTCTAGGAAGGGGGTTGGTCATTGCTGAGAAAAAATTATTTACTTTCAGTTATGTTTTAAGAAATTTTTGTTTAGTTAGAATTTAGCCAATGTAAAGATTAAGTTCAATGTGAGACACTCTCATAGAAAGATGAAAGGCAGAAAGGATGCAATTCGATAAGAGAGAACTGTTTCAGTCATTCTGGAATATATGGTTTAGTTCTCATTTAAATCAGTTATAAGATGTTTACAACTCTCAAAATCAAGTAGCTGCAGTCATCAATCTCCAGAAAAAATTTCACCTCAAAAATTTATCATTTATTTAGAGATTGCAGTCTGCAATAGGCCATATATGGTGTGGGATTTGGACTTGAAAAAATAAAGAGCTCGACCTCATGAAGTTTACAGTCTAATGAAGGAGAACAATAAATTATGGGAATACTGGTGATAGATTTTAAAGATCCAAAATTCACAAAAGTATCTGTCCATTAAGCAAAGCTAGAAAAATAAACTTAATTAGTCTGTAGGGAAATTTAAAGAGCCACTTTGCTCTTTGTTTTCTTAGTTTTTGTTTCTCTGGTAATAATCCAAATTTTTCTATTTCATAGTAAATATAAAGTAATTATTTATATTAGAATGTATTTGCATTTTTTCCCCCGAGACAGGGTTTTGCTCTGTACTACAGGCTGGATTGCTGTGGTGGTGTGAACATGGCTCACTGTAGCCTTGACCTCCTGGGCTCAAGTAATCCTCTTGTCTCAGCCTCCTGAGCAGGAAGGGCCATAGGCAGGTGTCACCACCATGCCCAGCTAATTTTTAAAACTGTTTTTGGAGACAGGGTCTCATCATGTTGCCCAGGCTGCTCTCAAACTCCTGGGCTCAAGTGATCCACCCACATCAGCCTCCCAAAATGCTGGGATTACAGGCATGAGCCACCACCACACCTGGTCTTTTAAGGTAAAATTTCATTTTGCATTTGGGACTCCCGCTTGTCTAATTCTCAACCTGGATACTTAAAACAACAATATTACAAATAAATAAGTATGCTCATGGTTTCAGCCATCTCAGGTATGTCATTCTATGTCTGGCAGCCTGAAAGGCGAGCAGGGTGGGAAAAGATTGGTCAATTTGCTTAAAGAGCTTAATCATAAGGAAATATACCTGGACATTTGGGGCATGACAGCTAATTGCCCTAGTTAGATCCACTCCCTCTCAGAAGGACACGGTTCAGCCTTCAACCTCACTGGGTACCGTACCATCTGAAATGGAACATCCCAAATTTGTTGTGAGTTCTAATCTTAAGGTCTAAATGGAGGCATGACTTTGAGATACATCCTGCCAGGTTCCATATGTCTGAATGCTAAACATCATGGAGACAAGGGTTGCAATAAAGAATAGGTAAAATAAATACAAGATCACCAGCTTTTCTAATGGGAAACTGACTTGACAAAGGGAGCAATGATGGTGAATTAAGGTTTAGTGTTGAGACTCCTGGGAGTGTTGTTGGGTTGCAAGAGACATTTTACTGTTGTAAGCAGACCCTGGATTGTGATATTGGCAGCAGCAGAGTATGAGGGTGAATTTTCTCCTAATAGCACTAGTCTCCAGGCCACATTTGAAGCAGCTAGAGCATCAACATAAAAATCTCGATGCCAGAATCCTTGCAGAAAGGGGAAAAGAAATGCTAGATTCTGAAAGACTCGAGGGATCCTGCACTATTAGTTTAGAAAACAACAACAAACACAAACAAACAAACAAAACAGTATTCAGCATTTAGCTAGTTGGAGGACATTGCCAGGAAATAAATAATCTTATTCTTCTCATTATTATTATTTTCAACAACAAACGTGTCTCAGGAAGGTTGGCCAAGAAACACGTTACAGTTTAAAATGCAATTAAGTAGATGTACTAATTGCTAAACTTCTCAGTTACTTATAATAAAAAAAAAGTTATTTATATGGTTAAGCTATATTTGTTGCCAAATTTCTCCACTCTGCTACTGGCAGTTATTCTGAATTTTAGATAGTTTTTAAAAAATATAAATTTAATGTCTAGAGAAGGTTGGCCTGCTAGGTTGGTGAGTTTGTTTGTGGTTTTAGTTTGCTTTCATGGCAATCAATATACCTTGAGTATACAAACCAACACTGGTAGAATAGGGGATGGATAATTTAGAAATACCATGAGGTTTGCAATTCCCAGAACAGTTATAGAAATGCAAAGCATAAGTTCTACTCATGAAAATCGGAGTCTCTTTTGAAATTGTTATTTCATTTCTGCTGAAAGTTTGTGAAATTTTTTTTAGCAACTCTTAAGCTCAGGTCAGGATCATCATGGGAGTTTGAACCAGGATAAACATTTATTTCAGGTCTCCCAGAAAAGGCAAACTTGTGTTTGCTAAGAAATAGTCAGGCTCATGTCCCTTTCTGTACCTCAGGTTTCCCAAGCTTCCATTCCTGCTCCTCTTATTAGCCCTGCTTAGGGCAGTTTAACAATGGGGGAATCATCATTGCCATCTGTTTTCTCTACAAGTCCAATGTAAGGTTGATTGACAAATTGGATCTCTTAGATTACACCACCATTAACATTATTCTTTTGTTCTGAAAGTTCACATTCAGCATATTGAGTGATCTTGTCATATCAATAATTAAGTACTATCTTGTGAGCCACTGGAGTTCCAATAATTCCCATATTTAAAAATTTCTTTATGTCAAAATTTATTTATTCAAGCTAGATCTCTTTCTTCCTCTCTCTTTCTCTCTCTCTAGTATAAGCACATACACTAAAATTGATCCATTTAATCCAAAAGTTCTGTTCTTGTCTATGCTTAAGGGCAAAACATGACAAAACTCCATAATCCTGACCAATTCCTCCATTATATTATGATACCAGGCAATAGATTTTACTTATAAAGTTCACAGTACAAGCTCTCCGTACAAATAATTTAATGGGAGTTAGGCATACCAACTACCTCTTATGTCATGAATAAAAGGTTAAGTTGACTTTTTCACTTTCACTGTAAGCTGGAAAAGCAATATAGCAACATACTTTTTTTTCCCCCTGGGACAAGGTCTTACTCTACTGCCCAAGCTGCAGTGCAGTGACTCAATCACAGCTCACTATAACCTTGAACCCTGGGGCTCCAACAATCCTCCCACATCAGCCTCCAGAGTACTAGGACTACAGGCATGTACCACCATACCCAGCTATTATAATTTTTATTAATTTTTTTGTAGAGATAGGGTCTCCCTATGTTGCCCAGGCTGGCTTCAATTTCCCAGGCTGATTTCAAACTCTCAACCTCAATTGATTCTCCTGCCTCAGCCTCTCAAGAGCTAGAATTACAGGCGTGAGCCACTATGCCCAGCCTAGCACACTCTTTACTAGTAATCTAAACTTGGTTTTGCTATTACTTGCTGTGTGACCTGGAACTACTTTTACAACCTCTCTGCGTATCAATCTCCTCGGCTGTAAAATGAAGCTAAACTTGCATTTATCCTCTAGGTTTGGTGTGATAAATACATGTGTACATATGTAAAATACACTTACAGCAGTGTATGGAACATAAGGAAAACACAATATATGTCAGCTATTGCCTTCAACAACTACTTTATAGTGTTGAGAATCAACTCATTTCTTGCTGTCAATTAGTTATGCTTCTCAGTTGATGTACATGTTCATTTCTTTTTCATTTATTTTGTTCTAAAAATCGTAAGTCAAAAGGCAATCTAGCACACTCTTGTCCCTCAGATGGTATGTTCAAAGACCACAACATAAACTTACTAATTAAATGCTCTTTTAGGGAGTTAAATGTCACTTGGAAACCAAGTAACTCTAAAAAAAAAAATGCATTTCATCATGAACACGTTAAAAAATAGTACAATAACTTCAAAAGTGATCACTAAGCAAGCAAAAAATAAAATGTAAACGATCTACCTAATTTAGATAGACAAATGCTTGTACATCATTTTTTTAAAAAAATTTATTTGTGAAATAAAGATATTGTTATATTTATGTCATTGGGTTTTTTGAGGATTATAAGTGTTAACTTACAGGGTGATGAGCAGTGTCACACAAATGAAAGAGCCTAATAAATGCTGGCTAGCTATTATTAGTGGTAAAGTGAAAAGTAATTATCATAGGACAGCAATAAAAAGTTCGTGAGAACAAAAATTTACTGTTTCAGAATTAAATAGTTACCAATGACTGTCAACCAGGGATAATTTTATCTTCTACCACAGCTGGGGTAGGTATTATTGACATCTAATGGGTACAGGCAGATGATGCTAAACATATTATAATGTATAGGACATCTGCCCACAACAAAAATTATCTGGTTCAAATTGTCAATAGTGCCAAGACCAAGAAACTTTGTTTTAGGTAAACATATTTTTGTTTATCTCTAAAGTATTATGCCAACCATGCCTTCTTTTGAACTCTGTAGACTATTATGAATATATACACAAAAATAAAGAGAAAGTTAGGTTTTTTTCCTCTCATTAAAACTGGTAATTTGAAAAAAAATTAAAAATTATCACTGGAAACATTTCCAAATTAGAGAGCATTTAGTCTAACTATAATATACTAATGCTAATTAAATAATAGCAAGTGAAATTTAAAATGCAAACATTTATTAGGTATTAAATGTTTAAAATTGACATTAATTTATATTTTTATTCACTAAGAAGACTAAAAACAGAATGATATATGAAGAGATGTGGATTGAAAAAGTCACCTGCTTGGGTCAGTAGACGAAAGTCTCACAATTCTACATTGCTAGAGGGCTCATGTGATTGGGAATGCTATTCAAAATATTTTTAAAACTCTGTAAAATAGCCACTCAGCAACCAAATAGGACATCTTCCATGAGAAAGGATGCCAGTCATAAGCAGTGAACAGAGTAGGTGCACACCTGCTGGACATCACTCCTATATGTAACAATTTACGGATATTAAACTTATGAATTCTGGTCAGTTCCAAATCCACCCTTCATCTTTCACTTTTCCTTTTTAATAAGGGTTTGCTTATTCATTACAATAATTTTTGAAAATTGAGGTGTTCACCTACTTCTTAATTTTAATACCAGTGTTCTTTACAGGATATTCAAGCTATTAAGGAACAAAACTGTTGCAGGAAGTCAGGGAACCCAAACAGAGGGACCAGCTGAAGCCATGGCAGAAGAACATAAATTGTGAAGATTTCACAGATATTTATCACTTCCCCAATCAATACTCTTGTGATTTCCTATGCCTGCTTTTACTTTAATCTCTTAATCCCATCATCTTCATAAGCTGAGGATGTATGTTGCCTCAGGACCCTGTGATGACTGTGTTAACTGCACACATTGTTTGTAGAGCATGTGTGCTTGAAATATATGAAATCTGCACCTTAAGAACAGGATAACAGCGATTTTCAGGGAACAAGGGAGATAAACTTAAAGTCTGGCTGCCTGTGGGCTGGGCGGAATAGAACCAAGATATTGGGGGAAACCAGCCCCCAATATTTCATGTAGGTTCTTTTCTATTTCCCTAAGTGTCGGCCTGTATGAGAAATAAAGGGAAAAAGTACAAAACAGAGAAATTTTAAAGCTGTGTGTCCGGGGAAGGCATCACATGTTAGCAGGTTCCGTGATGCCCCCCAAGCCACAAAACCAGCAAGTTTTTATTAGTGAAAATTCAAAAGGGGAGTGAGTGTACAAACAGGGTGTGGGTCACAGAGATCGTATGCTTTAAGGGCAACAAAAGATCACAAGGCAGGACGTCAGGGTGAGATCACAAGGTCAGGGCAAAACTAGAATCACTAATGAACTTCTGAGAGGCAACAATGTGTTAGCAGCCCTCACTCTCGGGGCCTCCTCAGCCTCGGTATCCACTCTGGTGGCACTTGAGGAGCCCTTCAGCCTGCCACTGCACTGTGGGAGCCCCTCTCTGGGCTGGCGGAGGTGTGAAGGGAGAGGCACCGGCAGGAACCAGGGCTGTGGTGGTGCTCACAGGCCAGTGGAAGTTCCTGGGGGGCACAGGCGCAGGCTCCGCGGACCCCACACTCCGAGCGGCCAGCTGGCGCCGCTGACCCAGGGCCGTGAGGTGCTTACCACCAGGGCCAGCAGCTGCAGAGGTTGCGCTGGGTCCCCCAGCACTGCCAGCACTGTGCTCAAATTCTCCCCGGGCCTCAGCTGCCTCCCTGCAGGGCAGAGCTCAGGACCTGCAGCCCGCCATGCCCAAGCCCCCCACTCCGCTGTGGCTCCCGTGCGGTCCTGGTCTGCCTGACCGGCGCTGCTCCCTGCTCCGTGGTGCCCGGTCCTATCAACCGCCCAATGTCTGAGGAGTGCAGGCGCACCTTGGGACTGGTGGGCAGCTCCGCCTGCCGCCTGCAGCCCCTGTGTGGGATTCACCCGGTGATGCCAGCTGGGCTCCTGAGTCTGGTAGGGACTTGGGGAACTTTTATGTCTAGCTAAGGGATCATAAATGTACCAATCAGCACTCTCTGTCTTGCTCAGGGTTTGTAAATACACCAATCAGTACTCTGTGTCTAGCTCTAGGTTTGTAAATACACCAATGGGTACTCTGTATCTAGCTTACCTAGCGGGGACTTGGAGAACTTTTCCGTCTAGCGCTCTGTGCCTAATTCAAGGATTGTAAACATGCCAGTCAGCACCCTGTCAAAATGGACCAATCAGCTCTCTGTAAAATGGACCAATCAGCAGGATGTGGGTGAGGTCAGATAAGGGAATAAAAGCAGGCCACCCAAGCCAGCAGTGGCAACTGACTTGGGTCCCCTTCTATACTGTAGAAGCTTTATTCTTTTGCTCTTAACAATAAATCTTGCTGCTGCTCACTCTTTGGGTCCACACTGCCTTTAAGAGCCCTAACACTCACTGCAAAGGTCTGGAGCTTCACTGCTGACAGCGAGACCAGCAACCCACCAGAAGGATGAAGCTCCAGACATGTCTGAAGGAACAAACTCCAGACACACCATCTTTAAGAACTGTAACACTCACCGCAAGGGTCCACAGCTTCATTCTTGAAGTCAGTGAGACCAAGAATCCACCAATTCCGGACACACTTCCATGTCCCACTGTGCATGCACTGTTATCATAACAGGGTTCAAGAGCAGAGAACCGGTCTGACTAGAATTCGCCAGACTGGAATTTCCTAATCCTAGCAAGCCTGGGGGCGCTGCAGGCGACTAGGGCATGTTTCATCCTTATGTACATCTGCATAAGGCAGACACTCCTAGGGTGGCCATTTTAGAGGCCCTGCCCTGGGAATGCATTCTTTTCCCGGGGCTGTTATTAATATTCCTTACTGGGAAAAGAGTTCAGCGATATTTCTCTTACCCATTTTCGGTGATAAGAGAAATATGACTCTGTCCTGTCCAGCCCACAGGCAGCCAGACTTTAAGGTTATCTCCCTTTTTCCCTGAAAATTGCTGTTATCCTGTTCTTAAGGTGCCCAGGTTTCATATTGTTCAAACACCCATGCTCTACAAACAATGTGTGCAGTTAATACAATCATCACAGGGTCCTGAGGCAAGATACATGCTCAGCTTACGAAGAAGATGGGATTAAGAGATTAAAGTAAAGACAAGCATAGGAAATCTCAAGAGTATTGATTAGGGAAGTGATAAATGTCCATGAAATCTTCACAATTTATGTTCTTCTGTCATGGCTTCAGCTGGTCCCTCCGTTCAGGGTCCCTGACTTCCCACAACACAAAACAAGAATCATGGTTAAGAAAAAAAGTAATTTCTACACAATAAATTTCAAATGGCAATTTATTTTTGCAAGTTTCTCATGATATCTTTCAAAATGAAGTTTTTGGCCAATTGGAGAGTGCTAATAATCTGACTCTGAGTTTGATCAAACAATATCGAAAGTAACAACTTACTAGATTTCAAGTAGCTGTCAATTAATAGCTTTTAAATTTAACAGAATGATAAAATACTGCATAGCAGATATTATTTTATAACATATATAAATATTATATATATCAGAGATTCAGTTAATGAACTTGCTTTTTCAAAACTTCTACATTTGTGTATAAAATGCATGTTGTCATATATATACTCTTTCATGCCAATATGCAAAACTTTGCATAGACATGGGTACATTCATATTTAACTTTATAAGGAGGATCTTAGATGGTTTACTAAAAAAGACATACGAACTAAGTGAGAAATATGATTTTAGGCCCCAGGTGAATTTTAACATAATAAGCATTGATAATCTGAGTATCCAGCAACATACTGATATATCAATGTGAAAGATTTAGGTATCTTGGCTATACTCTAGCTCTTACTTCAAAAAACAAAGCAAAACAAAACAAAAAACCCAGACTAAAGTATTTCTAACACTTTTCTACAAGTAGAAACCAAAAAGAAATTTTGGTGTAGTCTACAAGGCACTGAAAATTTAATTAGCCAGAACATTAAAGGATCTCCATGTTCATGAAATTTTACTATGGGATAGACACATATAAGTTTAATTTTTAACCTTCTTATGCTGCAGGGTATTTTTTCATTCTAAAAACAATGGGTTTTGTTAGGAAAAGCAAATTGACCTTCTTAATTTGCTCTGTCAAGACAGTTGATTTCCCTTCTATTTGTATTATAGTGAGAAAAAGTCTGGATAGAATTGTAATCTAGAGAGACTATCTAATTTTTCAACAAAGCCTCATGGGGTGGCATTACCTTAAAATTTGGTTCTCTACAAATCTAAAATATTGATTTTGTCAGTAAGCATTTAAGGAATTGATTAAGTTCTGGGAGACTGACTCATACTAACCCAGATTGGCAAATAGGTTCGGACTCTGGTGCTAACTGAGATCCATTTTCCATAGCTACTCAGTACAGCGGGGCAGAGGGTAGTAATCTATGGTTTTGGTCTGGAAATAGAATTAATGGCACTTGTAGCCTGTATTTGTCATTTATGTACTAAGCAAATAAAATAGAAATCAGCATCTAAATTACATTGCTAGTTTATTTGTTTGCAACAAATACATCTCTCTAATTCTTAGAATGCATGAGCTCACCATTCTCATGGTTTCTTATGTGATAGAGTAGGACCAGAGTTCAAAAAGGTGCATAATTTTGAAAATCATTTCAATTAAATCTGATGAATTGTGCCTGACATACTACAGAAAATACCTTCATATGTTAGCATGTCCTTGCCTTCCGTGACTGGTATCTTCTCTAAGCAGTAATAGACAAACACTGCCAAATTCCCATTGTCAAATTTATCATTAGGTCCAGTCTAACTACTCCCTTTGTTTTTGAATCACCTGTATAATGTCATGGAGTGAAAATTCAATAAAAATTTAATTATTATTGGATTCATTTACATTCTAGACTTGCTTTGAGAAGACTATAGCAAGTTATAGTAAGAATTTTTGAAATGGTCAAGAATTCTCACTTACAGCAGAACAATAAGGTTTTGATATGAATAACCTAGGGATATGTAACTCATACATTGCCAATAGACTTTATTTGATTAGGTTTTAGGTAGCAACTTTGCTTTCTTTATTCTCAAGTCCCTTTAGGAGTAGAGAGGAGTAATTTAACTGTGTCTGTTCTTATGGTTTTATTATTTTGCACACTTTATGTTTACAGCATTTTCTTTATGAGTCTATATCTCTTGGGGTATGGAATCATATACCATTCATTATTGTATTCTTACAGCTCTTCCCACACTGACTTGCATAGAATAGCTTTAAATATATTGTTTGAATAATTGAATAAGTGAAAAATGGATTAGAGAAGGATTTCAATTTTCTTGTCTTGAAGGTTGAAGCAACCGTGATTTTATATTTAAAATAATGGTACAATCGTCACAAATATTCAGATATTTTCTTGCTTTTTCCACAATTTTTCAAATTATTGCTTGGATAATAATTCAAATGGAATGGAATAAAAATGATTGACTTATTTGAAAACTTAGTATAAAGAAAAAAACAGCAGTAGATGTTGCAAAGTCAAAAATTATTAAATGGACTGTAGGCTGTTAGAAGTTAGTAGCAAACTGTCCACCAATATCAGTGTCCCAAGTCAGTGGTCACAAGAGGGTTAATTTGGATCTGTTTTATTTGGAAGTTTAGACTCATTGGAAACCCGTTATTTGCTTAGTTTCCATGTTCAGAGAAACCTTCTGCAAGTTAAACAGAGCTCCAATCAGAAAAGCAAAACCTGATGCTGTCTCAGGCCTCATTAACAGAAGCAAGAACTGTCATACACAATTTAGGTCAAACGCAAAGTAAAATAAATTTAAGATTTTTTCATTAAAAAAACCCCACATCTGTGGATTGACTAGTAACAGAGCTGCCTTTCAATACAAGTTTATAAAGCTAAAGTTAAAACTCAGATTTGAGAGTAGTTTAATAATAATTGATAAATATGATACAAGGAAATATAAGCTAAATCAGGGATGAATCAGTGCCTGTTAGAGACCTGTTAGAGACTTTGTTTTTTGTTTTTTGTTTTTTTTTTTAAGCCAGTTATTTTTTTTCTTACAATACCATGCAAACTATATTGATATGGAGCAGTTTGTTTTTGAGTGATTGGCCACTATCTGCTACTTGATGACCCATAACTATTGGGCCCATGGAAAGAGTTACAGCTTTTACTATAGAATCCAGCATCATTAACTTTTGTGATTCTGGGATCACAGGAAGATTCTTATTTCAGTTAATTCACCAATATAACTTTTCCTTTTATCCTAAAGTCATGTACTTCATATTAGAAAATAATATATAGGTCATAGCAATAGGATGCAGTACAGAGATAATACTTTCAAATACACTAATCAACTCCCACTTTATTAATGGGTATTGGAAGCTTCTATTATTCTTTCCATTCAGGCACACTGATCTTGTGTTAAAATGAAGTGTTCACCACACGGAAAATAAAATGTATCTTTACCTCCACTTTACGTTATGCAAAACAATTAATTTCAGATGAACTTCAGATTTAAAATGTACATGATAAAACAAGTTTCTAGAAAAAACTTATATGTAGATCTTCATAATTTTGGAGTAGGAAGCATTCTTTAAAAAAAGACAAAAAGTATTAACTGCAAACAATTTAATAGTTTGGACTACATTACAAATAAGAACTTCTGTTTATCAAAATTCACTATTTACCGGGTGAAAAGACAAACAGAAGAGATTTAAAATACCTTCACTTGACAGGAGACTTTTATCCATTATATTCAAAGGGCTTCTACAAATCATGAGGGGAAAGAAGGGGGGACTATAACTTCAACAAGCACTCCATAAAAGAAAAATATCCTCAAAGCAAATAAATATACAAAATAAATCATCCAACAGAAAAATGCAAATTAAAATCTGAATCTAATATATGTCCAGCAGTTTAAATAAAATGATGAAGACAGAAAATAACAAGTGTTGATGAAGAAATGGAAAATTGGAATGCTTTCAGTTACTACTTGAAATAGTAAAATTGGTATAAACACTTTGGGAAACTGGCAGCATTGGCTAGCGTTAATATGTGACATGCCTTATGCATACTCCTTGAGCTAGCAATTCCATTCCTAAGTATACACTCAACAAAACTACAGACATATCCAAAAAGATGTATATAGAACCCCTATTTTTAATGAGCAAAACTGTAAAAAAATCATCAACAGAAGTATACAAATTCTGTCTTACTCATATAACAGAATATGTTGAGACAATCAAAATGAATGAATTTTTCTGCAAACTTCAACATGGACGAATCTCTCAGATATAATGCTGAACAACAGAAAGACAAAACAGTATACACTGTATGAGTCTATTATATATAGTTTAAAATGAATCAGAACTAGTTGAATAGTGTTAACAGTCAGGATACCTTTGGGGAGACAGTAACTGGAGGGTTCATGAATGAGGAATATCGGCATGCTAGTTATGTTCTGTTTCTTGACCTGGACGATGGTCACATGCAAATTTGTTGAGTTGTAAACTTATATGCCCTATATTATAATTGCTTCATCTTTAAAATTGTGCATTGTATAATGTCTCTGTATAATTTATTTTAGAAAAAATGTGTCATTTAAATAACTATCACAGCAATTTGAGTACCCAGGGCACCCTTTTAATTATAATTATTGTTTATTATATTTTAAGTTCTGGGATACATGTGCAGAACATGAAGGTTTGTTACATAGGTATACATGTGCCATGGTGGTTTGCTTCACTTATCAACCCATCATCTAGGATGTTTGTTTGTTTGTTTGTTTTTTGAGATGGAATCTCGCTCTGTTGCCCAGGCTGGAGTGCAGTGCCGTGATCTCGGCTCACTGCAAGCTCCGCCTCCCGGGTTCACACCATTCCTCTGCCTCAGCCTCCCTAGTAGATGGGACTACAGGTACCCGCCACCACGCCCGGCCAATTTTTTGTATTTTTAGTAGACATGGGGTTTCACTGTGTTAGCTAGGATGGTCTCAATCTCCTGACCCCATGATTTGCCCACCTTGGCCTCCCAAAGTGCTGAGATTACAGGCCTGAGCCACCACACCCAGCCCCCATCATCTAGGTTTTAAGCCCTGCATGCATTAGGTATTTGTCCTTTTTTTTTTTTTTTTTAGACGGAGTCTCGCTCTGTCGCCCAGGCTGGAGTTCAGTGGCCGGATCTCAGCTCACTGCAAGCCCTGCCTCCCGGGTTCACGCCATTCTCCTGCCTCAGCCTCCCAAGTAGCTGGGACTACAGGCGCCCGCCACCTCGCCCGGCTAGTTTTTTGTATTTTTTAGTAGAGACGGGGTTTCACCGTGTTAGCCAGGCTGGTCTCAAACTCCTGACCTGGTGATCCACCCGTCTCGGCCTCCCAAAGTGCTGGGATTACAGGCTTGAGCCACCGCGCCCGGCCTAGGTATTTGTCCTAATGATCTCTCACCTCTTGCCCCCAACTGCCCGACCGGCCCAAGCGTGTGATGGTCCCCTCCCTGTGTCCATGTGTGCTCATTATGCAACTCCCTCTTATGAGTGAGAACATATGGTATTTGGTTTTCTGTTCCTGTGTTTGTTTACTGAGAATGATGGTTTCCACCTTCATCTATGTCCCTGCAAAGGGCATGAATTCATTCTTTTTTATGGCTGCATAGTATTTCATGGTATATGTGCCATATTTTCTTTATCCAGTCTATCATTGATGGGAATTTGGGTTGGTTCCAAGTCTTTGCTATTGTGAATAGTGCTGCAATAAACATCTGTGTGCATGTGTCTTTATAGTAGAATGACTTATAATCCTTTGGGTATACACCCAATAATGGAATTGCTGGGTCAAATGGTATTTCTGGTTCTAGATCCTTGAGGAATCGCCACACTGTCTTCCACAATGGTCGAACTAATTTACACTCCTACCAACAGTGTAAAAGTGTTCCTATTTCTCCACATCCTCTCCAGCATCTGTTGTTTCCTGACTTTTTAATGATCACCATACTAACTGGCATGAGATGGTATGTCACTGTGGTTTTAATTTGCATTTTTCTAATGATCAGTGATGATGAGCTACAGAATGGGAGAACATTTTTGCAATCTGTCCATCTGACAAAGTTCTAATACCCAGAATCTACAAGAAACTTGAACAAGTTTACAAGAAAAAAACAACCCCATCAAAAAGTGCATAAAGGCTATGAACAGACACTTCTCAAAAGTGACACTTCCTTTTGATGAATAGGAATCATTCTGTATCTACTGAGACAAGCTACCTTCTCTTGTTTCCTAAACTTTCCCAAAGGCTTATTTTTGGGAAGCCGCATACATATTTGAAATATGTAACTTTGCCTTTTTGTTGTTTGACAGCCTCAAAGTTCTTTTTTCTCATGAACCTAGGGTATAGTACAATACAATGAAAACTATTTCATAAAGTATGTTTAAGGAATACAAGATAATAATAACCTTCTCTTATTGTTAAATAAAAGGATGTCATGGAACAGTAGGGTTCCTTTCTGAAAATTTGAAGAAAAAATGTAAACCAGAGACAATATCTATTGCTATATAAATAGTAAAACTTCCTGCTTTCAAAGAATTGGTGTATCTTCTCAAACCCAAAAACTAAAGACCATGGGCAAAATGTCTCATTTATATATAAATTTTTGTATTGTTTCTGGAAAGACTATAATGTACACAGCAACGAAAGCAAAATTACTCCTATATTGAAACTTTTTTTTTTTCAAAATATTCCAATCTATATTTAAATAAAACCATGTGAGCACTCCTGTTTCACTATATTCATTTCAAGGACACTTACAGATACACTGTGTAACAATTTTCTGCCAATATCACAGCAGGATGATACACAGCATTTTTCTTAAAGCTTTGAAACTCTTGAATGAGAGGTGGAGCACTAAGTGTAGACATTTAATGTATTAAATTTCTAAGACTTCAAAGGGAGCATAATTAAGTCAATGCTACATAATTTCTCCAGGGACAAAAAAAAAAAAAAAAAAAAGATGCAAACAGAATTGATATGCTTATTTTTCCCCTTAGCAATTACATGACAATGCTAAGTGAGCAATTTCTTTGATAAAACTCATTATTCTGACTTTAAAGTTAATACTTTTCTTGAATATTTCAGTGACTTTCCGTGCTAACTTATAAAGTATAGAAAACAGTGAAGTTGAAAGTTCTGCTATTCCCCTCTTTTACTAGAATTTTTCCCCTCAACTTCTCCTTGTTTAAGGCTGAACTTGGTTGTGTCTCTGACCCCATCATAACCTTTAGCTTCTCTGTCTTTCCTAATTTCTCAATCTGTCAGTTTCTCTCTAGCTTCATTTGCCTTTCTGTCTATTGTATAATCCATGGTAAGCCATTTTCAATAAATTCTTGTAGGATCCAAAAATTCTGCACCCCTTTGACCTGCTGACAACCTATTTGACCA
The DNA here is from genome assembly GCF_003255815.1 of Theropithecus gelada. Taxonomy (NCBI): domain Eukaryota; kingdom Metazoa; phylum Chordata; class Mammalia; order Primates; family Cercopithecidae; genus Theropithecus; species Theropithecus gelada. Next base: position 48,733,750 of record NC_037672.1, read on the forward strand.
GTTTCAAACTCTGGGTGTCCTCTACAATCTGCAGAGGTGCAGAACATAGATGGAGGAAGTTAGAGAAGAACATCAGTTAGATCTAGAGAGGCCTTTAATTTACTCAACTATACATTTGGAATTGGACAAAATATTACATATTTCATTTTTCAAATATGAAATACCATGATTTAATATTATTTCATAAAATCTATAAAAACTGGTCTTAAAAGTCCCTTATCTTTGTTGAGCTTTAATCTCTAAAAATCTGAAAGAATATTCTGGACCTTTCAACTCAAGAAAGTTAAAGGGGATCACTCTCAGATTCTCATGAAAATATGAAAAATTGAATAGGTATATAAACCAACAACAATGAGAAAAGGAACAGAGGCCATCAGAAAAGTGTTTTGCCTAAATTACTGAAACATAAAAAGGAAGCAGTGATATTTGATCAGAGGAAGCAGTGATGTCTGGCAAAGCAGGGTGGCAGGAGCCGTAGACTAGAGACTGTCATAGGGGCAGCAATTAAGCATCAAGACCTCTACCTGCAGAGGCATAGAAGTCTTGATAGTTGAAAAGGTCAAATAGAAGGTAGGTGTGAGATGGAGAGCTCAAAATATGAGAACATAGAGGATTCTTGTCATTCGCAGTAGTGAGGTTCTATAAAGTGCTATGAACACTGTGTTTATGAACACTGAATCATTGCTCCTAGGGGAATAGTTTGGTCCCTTGTAAGCCTCTGCCTTTTTTGTATTTATATTTAAAAGCACTTTATGTAATACGCATTGCTGATTCATTAACATTGAACTCAAGGCCAACAGCACTATAACTCTTGCCTGTACACAGTTTATCTAACAGAGGTATTTTCTGTGTGATGCACATCACAGCTTTCTGGTGCTCAGGGACACTAGACCAGCACTTTAGCACCATGTTTGGGTGACATTTTAAACAGGGAAATTACCGATGAAAGCACAAAAAATTGAAAAAGGCACTAAATAAATAGATTGAGCAAAGAACACATGCTTGCCATAGAGGAGCTGAAACAAGAATGCAGAGAGCAGCTTTATTTGACCTTAATTACTAACAACTCAAGTTTTTGAGCTCTGCAAATATATGATCAGGAAAGTGCCCTGAGGATTGATTTTGGAATTACATATAAAGTTTAGTGAATAGGTGAAATTGCAAAAACTAAATCAGTTAATAAAGCAGACTGATTGTACTTAAATGTATGTTAATTCTCACATGCTGTCACATGCAAAATGTTCTTGAAAGCTGACATTTATCCCTTTTAAAAAAGTAAGAAGCATAGGATTCTCTTCTAAATAAATAGGTGAATTTTCTAGGTGAACTGGGGCAACTAATGTCGCCATGATTATCCAAGAGCAAGGTAACATAAATACACATGCAAAATCTTGTACTATCTCCAGTGAAATGACCATATCCATCTTCTATCTACTCAATCTAAATGATCAAATTACCATTATGTAATGAATTAATGCTATTGATGTTCTGAGGTAAATCATTTTTTAACTTAGGAATTTATAATTAACTACATTATTCATCAAGGGTTAAGTTAGAATGAATACATTTTCTGGACTTAAGTGAAAATAATGACAATGATTGTGGATGCTTGTCATTCACAGTAGTTAGGTTCTATAAAATTCCCACGAACACTGCATTCGTGAATGTCAAATCACTACTCCTAGGGGAAATACAGAGTTTGGTCCCTGCCAGTCTTTGTTTTTATGCATTTCTATTTAAAGGCACTTTATTTAATATTCATTGTTGATTCATTATAATTGAACTTGTGGCCAACAGCACTAAAATTCTTGCCTCTACACAGCTTATTACCACAGATGTTTTCTCTGTAAGAAAAAAAAAAAAAAAAAGCAAAACATTCTTCCTTCAGAAGTTACTTCAAGATATTTCCCAGCAAAGCAGGAAACTAAGAAATTGTAAGACACAGGAACCAGGAATTTGTGGATCTGACCCACTAGAATTTATCTGATTTTTAGGGATACACCAGAAACAGAGCAGGAAGTGGTGGTGGTGGGGGGGGGGCTTTGGGAGGAAAGGCTGCAGTCAGGAAATGGGGATTTTGGAGATTTGTTATTGATAACAAGAATTTAGAATTTTAGTAGCCAAAGATGAAATGAAGAGAAAAGTAAGAAAAGTAATAACTCAAACAAAAAAACCTGAAGCTGAAAACCTAAACATAATCATACCTTAATACTTTGTTGTACAGTCAACAATATTTATAGTGATAAAATATAAGCAAATTACAGATTTTCATCTTATAAAGCCAACTTTTAGTCAAGGTATGAACAATTTATTTCTGGTAACAGAATAGAAAATACATTCTTCCAACACACTCGATATAAAGATAAATCTGTGGATCATGGAAGCTAAGAGGTAGAAGAGTGGAAAAATAGTGAATGAACCTTTACAACTAGTATATTGTCTTTACAGATACTATACTGTCAACAGTAGTTGGCATGGTAATAGAAGTGTAATTGTGTTATATAAAGTTATTTAAAATTATACTATAACTAGTTATATATTGAGAGGACATGCAGGTGTGGGTGAAGTATATGAAATAAATCATTACTTACCATATAAGAAAAGGTAGGTAAGAGATAAACTAATAAATCAACCAATAATATTTACTAGAGTAAGTAAAAATTAAAACAAAAAATTAAAGAGCTAAGAGTCATTTAATCTACTGATATGGTTGGCTGTGTTCCCACTCAAATCTCATCTTAAATTGTAGCTCCCATAGTTCCCATGTATTTTGGGAGGGACCCGGGGGAGGTAATTGAATCATGGGAGCAGTTTCTCTCATACTGTTCTCTTGGTAGTGAATCAGTCTTACGAGATCTGTTGGTTTTATAAGGGGTTTCCCCTTTGGATTGGCTCTCATTCTCTCTTGTCTGCTACCATGTAAGACGTGCCTTTCACCTTCCACCATGGTTCTGAGGCCTCCCCAGCCCCGTAGAACTGTGAGTCCATTAAACCTCTTTTTCTTTATAAATTACCCAGTCTCAGGTATGACCTTATTAGCAGCATGAGAATGGACTAATACATCTACCAAGGGAATATCATATAGCCATTAAATATTATTAGGAACACTTCACAGGTCTCAATACAATGATCTCCTAGAAGTTACTAAGTTTAAAAATCCAAACTCAGAATTTAAACCTAGTATACAACTATTTATGTAAGAAAAATAATAAAAATGTGTGTGTGTGTATACTTGGAATGCCACATAAGAAATATTATTAGTCTCATAAAAAGGAACTCAGGTGTTTGAGGAACAGTGGCAGGATATTGTCTTGTTGAATGTTTTAAATTTTGAACAACGCAAATACACAGGGTATGCTAAAAGTAAATACAAATTAAATTTTAAAATCAAAAATAAATAATTAATTCTGAAAAGAATAACTGGAGGTAGGAAAACATAAACTCTTGTTTTTGATTTTAAAACCCTCATTATAATTTGATTTTTTAATTCTGTTCATGTATCATACACACACACACACACACACACACACACACACACACGCATTCTGAATTGTTTGCCCACCATTGTTTGCTTGAATAATTCTTATTTATTTTTCAAGATTCTGGTGACACACCTTATCTGCGAAACTTGTCGTGGCCCCGGCTAAGCCCTCTGTAGCATGAGTCAGTTCTCCTACGGTATTCCAGAACACCATTGATCCATCACTATTATAGAATTTTCTTTCACATACTAGTATTTAGTTATATGCTGCCTCCTCCACTAGACTGAGTAAAACTCCAGGTCACACAGAAATGATTCCTCTTTATGTCTTCAGAATTTCAATGCACTCTTTTGAATTCAGTTCTGCCTCTCTTTTGAATGAACTGCTCCCAGCACTAATAGGGTGAGCCTATTCCCTACTCAAGAGAAACAATCCTAGAACCCATGGAGGAGGTGGGATGTGTCTGAAAACAACTAATTGAGAAACAGGAACCATCTTGCAGGTCAGAGAACAGTGTAATAGAGTGAGCTTAGGTCAGGATAGAGGTGGTGGTAGTTCACATTCTTTCTGCCATTCCTACATCACTGCTTAAGATGCCTGTGGAATAACTTGTCCACAGTTTGGAGAGATAAAATCAGTGATTATAAAAGATAAGTTACTAAAAATAATGCCGGATGAGTGGGGAAAGACAGTCTAAGGAAAGATCATAGATTGTATGTGTTTGGGGACTAAGACGGAAGGGATACATTATTGTAAGTATAAAGTTCAGGGTCAAGGTTGAGGGACAAGATGAGAAGTTAGGATCATATCAGTTGAAATTGATGATCAGAAATACAAGGATGATCAACGAAAATTCCTTTAATGAAGTCTGAACTAATTCTGTCTACCTCTGAAGCAAAAATTGTCAGTTATTGGTAATGAGTCCCCTGGTAGAGCTTCATGAGTTCTAACACTCTGGGATCTTAGCTCATCAATACTCTTTTTCCATTCTACAATCTCCTCTTCATCACTGGTTGCTCTCCCAATACCTGTGTAAAAAGGCTCACCTTGTTTTATCCTAAAAATGAAACAGATTTCCCTGGTTCTGATATCCATCTCATGGGATTTTTAAAAATTTTAAACCATAATTTACCCTTACTTTCATCACCAAACTCCTCAACAGGGTAGTCAACACACCTACCTCTACCCATTCCTTCCCTAGCCCTTTGCCTTCTTGCTGTATGCCTGCCTCTGTGCTTTTGTTTATGGTCTTCCTGCTGCTTAGAATGCCCTTCCCATCCTTTTCTGCCTGATCCAATCCACACGTCCTTTAATGCTCAACTCAAGAAGCACCTCCTTCAAGACGCCATCTGTAGCAAGCTCCTTCCTCAACATTTCACAGCTGTATACTTTACCTCTGGAACCAGACATGGCTGGCTCTGGAGCTCAGCGGAGATGTATGTGTTCTGCCATTACATGCATCTTATAATGTTGATACCCTTTCATTTTCCTTCTCCAACACCAGGCTATAAACTTGAGAAGAGGAATGGGATCTTTGTTGTCATTTTATCACTAGTGCCTAGCATAGTTTCTAGGATGAACTGGAAAACTAATGAACTAGTAAATCAATGTGTATTAAACTGATGAAAAACAAATAAACTACATCTCAAGCACTGACCTTTCTCCTGGTCTCCAGTCATGCATTTATAACCAACCTGTCTGGGAACCAAGGTTAAGCACACAAACTGTAGAGACAAACGTATTGGAATTAATCCCGGATCTGTCTCTTCCTAGTCGTGTCATCTTGACAACTTAAACCCTATATGCCTCAGTTTTCTTATCTACAAAACAAGGATGACGTTAGTACCAACTCAAAGGCTTTTTTATGAAGACTATGAGTCCATTTTTTAAAAAGGTCTTAGAAAAGAAAGCACTAAGTAGTAAGAAGATAGTAAGTACTATATAGGTGTTGAAACATACTTAAGACCACATGAAGAATCCACTGTTAGCTCAAATTTTACATGATCCAAATTGAACTCTCAAACATACTCCTCTGCCTTATTTGCTCATAACAACTAATGGCACCTGTTATGGGTAAAGTTGTGTCATCATTACCTCCTTCTCAAATTTATATGTTGAATTCCTAATACCCAATACCTTAGAATATGACCTTATTTGGAGATAAGGTCTTTACAGAGGTAATCAAATTAAAATGAGGTCATTAGGGTGAACCCTCCTCCAAATGACTCACATCCTTATAGGAAAGGGAAATTTGGATACACAAACATACAGGAAGAGAAGAAAATGTGAATAGACATTGGAAAGAGACAATTCATCTATAAGCCAAGGAGGGAGGCTTAGAACAGTTCCTTCCCTCACACCCCTCAGAATAAATAAACCTTGTCAACATCTTGATTTTAGATTTCTAGTCTCCAGAACTGTGAGATGCAAACTTTCTGTTGTTTAAGCCTATGACAGTTCTAGCAAAGAATACACTAGCATTATCTCTGCTATAATGAACTACCCAAGATGGGCAATTTATAAAGGAAAGCAGTTTAATTTTCTCACAATTCCACATGGCTGAGGAGGCTTCAGGAAACTAACAGTCATGGTGGAAGGAGAAGCAAGCACCTTTTTCACAAGGCAACAGGAGAGAGTGACAGCGCAGGGGAACCTGCCACGTTTAAACAATCAGATCTCCTGAGAACTCCCTCACTATCGTGAGAACGGCATGGGGGAAACCACTCCCATGATCCACTCACCTCCCACCAGGTCCCTCCCTCACCACATGGGGATTACCATTCAAGATGAGATTTGGGTAGGGGCACAGAGCAAAACCATATCAATACCACTTCTCTTTTGCAAATTCCTAACCCATGACACGAAGTCTAGTTCAAATATACCTGCTCAGTGAAGTTTCCTCTCATCTCCTTCAATAAAAATGACTATAGATGCTTCAACCTCATCTATTGCAATTTTAACATCCTAATTTATATTACATTCCCTGTGAACTTGTTTCCACCTTCCAGATTTGTATTTCTTGAAGGAAGGAACCAACTTCTTTAAAACTGGAAATATTTTATATTATGAAAAAAATATAGTAGTTCAATAAGATTCTCTAAGTCATTTGCTGAACTCAAAAAGTAAAATGTTTATATTTGTCTTTAAAATGCATAATGAAGTTTCCTATTAAAATGAAAAAATTGGTATTACTGATGGTTTTACACAAGTTTTACCCTTCTTAGTGATTTATATTCTGCCTTATGTTTTTTGATGCCAACTATATAGTGTCAAAGAACTTCTAACATGTTCCTAATTTGAAAGATTTATAGCAGTACTTCAGGAGCTAACAGAAGCATAATAGTGAAATAAGGCAAAAAAAAAAAAAAAAGTATTAAACAAATAAATTCCCTCCCAAATTTAAAATGTTTTTTAAAATCCCATGTAAAAGTATGTAACATCATGACCAGTTCTACCACTACGTAACATTAAAAACTTGAAGTAGGGCAAAAAGACTTGACAATAAACTTTTACAAGGCAATAGCAGGCATTTCAGAACATAGAAATGTTACACCAATCACTGAAAAGTCTTAATTGTCTTTTTACTAAATTTCAGAGCTTCTAACTAAATGAACAGACACAATTAAAAATTTGAGGATGTAGCATCATAAAATGTACAGTGGTCATCACTTTACGGAGTTTCAGACAATTATTTGTGTTGGTACAAAGTTCACAGGGAAGATATAAATCTGTATATGTTTTTGTAACAGTAATCATGTTTATGAAATAATATCCTGATTCAAGTACATTTCTTTTTTCAGAAGTAAAATTTTAAATTACAAAAAACACTAAGGATTAGTTAGAGAGCTATGCACTTGTGAATTTAATCTTGATCTTACCAGATTCATTCAGGTCAACGGCACTTTTAAACTTCTATAAGACTTCTTAAAATTGTTCTGTCTATGTGCCCAAATATATATAAATACAAATGTTCTCAGCAATTAACTGGACAGTAAGGGTAAATGAGATGAGCGAGCAAGCACTATGCTACCTCCATTAGTGTTAACAAAAGTTGTGTCATTAATTCCTTCGCACTGCTCTTAATTTTCATCTCCTCTGTAGGGTCTATTCCAAAGCTTTTAATTTTTTTGCACAACTCTCACCCCAAGACAAGTTTCACTTACCTCACTAATGAAGGATTTGGCTGTGGCAGGATTCATAACAAGGATTGCTCGCCTAAGAGTGTCTCGATAGCGATTCAGTTCTTCTATTCTCATGGTGTCAAAGAGAGTGGTGATCATTTTATTGATGTTGTTTTCTACCTTCTGAAGTGCAACATCCATTCCCTGCTGAGAAACTTTGTCCAAGAACTCTTGTATTCCACGGATATCTGGAAACATCAAAAGCCCGTCAAAATACACGTGAATTATTGTACAGAAGGAAGGCATAAGCTATTTCACCTATATCAGAATATTGTTCCACATTGTAGGCTCTCTGAAGATGAGCCTACAATGTGGATGGAACTCTCAAATATGTTTAAGGTTTGGCACATTTTGATGTGTTCACATGAAAAATGTAGCAACTGTTATTTTTAAAATAGATTTCTTTATATCTACATGGAACCTAAATGATATCCATGCTAGGAATGTTGGGTGAGGGCACAGGGAGGTGGTTGGAGAGATGCCCCATTTCTCTAGAGCCAAACATGAATAAGGGAAAGACATTCCCTATTTTCCTTAGCATTTTAAATGGTAGTATTAACCTCATGTAAGCATAAATATCATTGATGACAGATGAATCTGAATCAAGATTATGAATGTTTCTTAAAATAGGCAACAGTATCACTAAACTTGACTTTTATCAGTTAAACAGAAAGTTTCGAACGGTTATCTTTGAAGGGCTCAGGTCACTTAGACTACAAATAAAAGCTGCATTTTAATCTATCTAATGAGTATTACCTCCTTAGCTAAATTTGGAAAAGTTGGTAGGAGACACCAAATTTGTCTTAGTAAGGAGAACATATTTAATGTGCAAAACATATTTTTTCAATACTTATTTCAGCATTTTAGAAAATGTTAAGCAACATTTTTGAATTTATGATGATCAGCAAAATATTTACATACTCATTCCAAAATAAGCAGTTCTAGAAATTTATCAAATTAAAACGTTCAGTATCCATGTCACATTTAAATAAGAAAAGTAAAATTTAATCTAAAGAGTTTATCATTTGTACTTTGATGTGTATTTGAGTAACAATGAGTGTCTGAAATATCACAAATATTTCTTCGTGGTATCAGATAGCTTGTTTATAGAAGAAGATATCTGAATTAAGTATCTGGCACAATACAAGCTTAATATAGATTATGTTATAATCTTAATATAGTAGATTTTCTTTTACTATATCATAAACTATGTTTTTCATTACATATCCAAAGAATAAAATATTTAAAGGGCAAATACCAGAGAAACAAGTAAATGGGATTGTAGGGAACTTATGAGTAGACTAGATCTCAAAATCCTTAATAGTGTGTGTTTGCCTGTTTGTCTGCATGTAAAATTTGCCTCTCAATGGCAATAGTTAAATTACATATTTTTCAACATACAAACCAGAAAAAGCAATAAGTAAACCCACAGAACAGGAAAACAAATAGCCAAAAATTTGGAAACTACGTTTACTCTTATAAACATTTATATTTAAAAAGTTACAAATTGACTAAAATAACAATTTTGCTTTCTTCTTCTGATTGCTTTCATTTTAAAATAGTTGTTATAAATATTATATGTTTCGTTATCTGATGACTTTCAAAATCTTTACAACATATATACTGTGTAAATTCTATCTTACATTTCTTATCATTAATTATATTGTAAACCCAGGATGTTACTATCAAAGCAGGTTAAAAGAATAAAATCCTCAGCTAAGGCAGAGGATGAAATAAAAGAGCTGGAATAATAAAGGTGTTGTATATTCATTCAATATCCAAGTCAGAATGTACATAAGGGTGTAAGACTCTGAAGCATGAATTAAGCAAATGGTTAAATTTGATGGAATTTGGTTGATACAGGTAGAAGTACAATAACGAGACTATGTACACGCTAAGCAGATGTTCTTAAAGTTTGATATGAATCAGAATCATTTGAGAAATTTATCAAAAATACACAAGCTTGGGCCTCACCCCAGAATCAATACACCTTTAGAATACATGTGAAAGGCCCAGTGTGGTGGCTCACACCTGTAATCCCAGCACTTTGGGAGGCCGAGGCAGCAGATCATGAGATCAGGAGTTTGAGACCAGCCTGGCCAATATGGTGAAACCCTGTCTCTACTAAAAATACAAATATTAATCAGACGTGGTGGCACATGCCTGTAGTCCCAGCTACTTGGGAGGCTGAGGCAGAAGAATTGCTTGAACCGGGAGTTGGAAGTTGCAGTGAGCCGAGATCATCCCACTGCACTCCAGCCTGGGTGACAGAGTGAGACTCCGTCTCAAAAAAAAAAAAAAAAAGAAAAAGAAAAAAAAAATACATGCCAGAGCAGACAGAGCAGATTATTGATTTCAAATTGTAAGTTGTTCTTTGAGTTACTTAAAGTGTACATCTGAATACAAGGCAAACAAAACAAAAGTTACATTGAAATAGATCCAAGATGCTCAGAAAACAGAGCATGACTAGAGAATAAAGTTTCAGATTACTTACCCTCTATGAAATCTTCTGATTACAAAAATAAAATACCAGTGCTAGTTTGCATCCTCACTTTGAGGAAAAAAACTTGTTCTCCAAAAACATTTGTTGAATATTAGACACAATGCTAGGAGCTCAGAGCACATCAATGAATACCCATCCACACATTAAAACAAACAATAAACAAGTAAACAAACTAAAAAACCACAAAGCACACTAAGTGTTTTGAAGAAAACAATGAGTGCATTGGTAGATGATAATAGGGTGAAGAGGAGGATCTATTTTCGTTAGAGGACAGTTTCTCTGCAAAACTCGTATTTAAACTCTGAGGTAAAGGAATAAAAAGACGTTAGCCAAGCAAAGAGATAAGGAGAAAGGCAACAGCTCAGAAAATACCCAGGATATTAAAGAGCCTGTGGATGAAAAACCTATAGGAGGCCACTGTGGTTGCAGCCTAGCTAGTGAGACATGAAGCTGGATGGAGAGGAAGAGTCAGGTTATGTAGATCTCTGTGAGACACAGGAAGAGGTTTTAATTTTATTCTAAATACAGCTTTAATCTATCAAAAGTTTCAAGCAGAGGATCTGCCTTAAGTGGATGACTGGATACGAGAGCAGAATGAAAAGCAGTTTAAGTCTGGAAGTGACGCGTTTGATTGTATGCTTTAAATTGGGGCTGGGCGCGCTGGCTTATGTCTGAAATCCCAGCACTTTGGGAGGCTGAAGTGGGCGGATCACTTGAGGCCAGGAGTTCGTGACCAGCCTGGCTAACATGGTAAACCTCGTCTCTACTAAAAATACATAAAATTACCCAGGCTGAGGCATGAAAATGGCTTGAACCAGGGAAGTGGAGGTTGCAGTGAGCTGAGATCGTGCCACTGCACTCCAACATGGGTGACAGAGTGAGATGCCGCCTCAAAATTTTTTTAAATAAATAAATTGGTCTAGTAAATTAATTCTCCTTAATTTGAAACTATATAATGTTTTTTAGCTTTAATTTTTGATCAGAGTGATATACATACTGAAAAGTGATGTGACAAAAGACCACTATAACCCCTGTGTTTCCTTACACTGGAATTCTGGTGGTCACTTCTTAGATATGTAACTAAAATTTTTTGAAAAGTTTTCCTCAACTGTAAATGAAAAATTTATTTGTTTATATATATTTTGGAGACAGGGTCCCACTCTATTAACCAGGTTGGAGTATAGTGGCATGATATCAGCTCATTGCAACCTCCACATCCCAGGCTCAAGCGATCCTCCCACCTCAGCCTCCTGAGTAGCTGAGACTACAGGTGCACACCTCCATGCCAGGCTAACTTTTGTATTTTTGGTAAAGATAGGGATTCATCATGTTGGCCAGGCTGGTTTGAACTTCTGAGCTCAGGCAATCCACCTGCCTCGGCCTCCCAAAGCGCTGGGATTACAGGCTTAAGCCATCACTCCCAGCAAAAAATATTTATCTTATAGAAGTCTTCAAAGATTGATTTTGCAAAAGTGTCTGTGTGTGTTTGTTGTATATATACAAAATCTAGTGTAGGGTCTAACATATGGTAATTCTTTTATTGTTAGTAATAGAACATGACTCTTTGTTAAGAGACCACCGTTCTTCCTACCAATAGACCAGATTGCTTCAATTTTACTGATGGCTAGCTACCCAAAATGGCAAGCATAAATTGCAAGGTAGTCTCATGGAATGCAGAAGTTAAGCATAAATAGTTTTGCTTATTTGAGCAAATGACACCAAATACCCATGTTATGTGGCAATTGGTAAGTTCAATGGGAGAAGATTCCGAGTCATGCTGTTTATGAGCTGCTCTGTGTAAAAGAGTCATTAAAAAAGAGAGTAGCCTGGGCGCAGTGACTCATGTCTGTAATCCCAGCACTTTGGGAGGCTGAGGCAGGTGGATTGCCTGAGGTCAGGAGTTTGAGACCAGCCTGGCTAACATGGTGAAATCCCATCTCTACTAAAAATACAAAAAATTAGCCGGGTGTGGTGGCGCATGCCTGTAGTCCCAGTTACTCAGGAGGCTAAAACAGGAGAATCACTTGAACCCAGGAGGTAGAGGTTGCAGTGAGCCGAGATGGCGCCACTGCATTCCAGCCTGGGTGACAGAGAGAGACTCATTTCAAAAAAGTAAAAAATAAAAAATAAAAGAGAGTAGGCCTTTGGTTTTGTTCATTGAACATGAACATCATCAAACATCACAATCATTCAGCTATATTCTCTGTATAGATAGCTGGAAGTCAATGAGATGAGTTCCCTGTGTTTCAAAAATAAAGAGTATATGGTTCCTGACCTCAAAGTGCTTCCAGATCAGGGGGTGTGACTAGGTGCTATTTATGGATAACAGAAAGCTAAAAGAAGTTTCCATAGTTTCCAGTAATTAATTCTATTAACCAGACAATTACATAACATCAGGTGGTGGAAGGCTCATTAACTGAGTTATTAAACATAAGATTGGGGGAGGGGGAAGACGTTTTTTCCATGGCACTCTAAAGGAACTTGTGTTAGGTAGAATATTGGTCTCCCCAAAATGCTCACATGTTAATTCCTGTAATCTGTGAATATACTATGTTACACAGCAAAGACAAATTAAGGTTGCAGATAGAATTAAAGCTGTTAATTGTCTGACCTTAAAATAGGGAGATTATCCCATATTATTTGGGTGGCTCTAGTGTAATCACAGTCTTTAAAATTGGAAGAGGGAGACAGAACAGGAGCATCAAAGGGAGGTCTAACTCCTGAAGAATGTGTTGAGACTCAGCATCTTCGGAGAGATGCAAGGCTGCTGGCTTTGAAGATGGGGAAAGGGACTTTGAGTGAAGAAAGACGGGTTGTTTCTAGAAGATGGAAAGGGCAAGGAAATTGACTCTTCCCTAGAACCACCAGAGAACACAGCATTGCTGACACTGATTATAGCCCACTGAGATTCCATTTCAGACTGCTGATCTAAAAAATACTATTAATAACTTGTATTGTTTAAGCCTCTAAATTTGTGGTAATGTGATACACCAGCAATAGAAACTAGCAGAACTATATTTTAATCCATAAGTCTGTATTTTTCCAAATTGTAATCCACCGAGTTTTATTTTGGAGTCATCTGGAAAACTTGTTGAAAATGAAGATTTTTGCTCAATCCCATTTCTATGGAATCAGAAACTCTCAGGAAAAAAAACAAGGGATTTTTTCTCACTTGATGCTTCTTAAGAGACCATCTGGGAACCAGTGCTCCAATTTCTTAACTTTCTTTGTGTTACAGACTCTTTTGAGAAAAATCAAAGATTATGAATTCTGCTTCCCTCAGTAAATGTATATACTGAAAACATTCTGCACACTGCCAAGATTATAATCTCTTAGTTAACTCTGCTTGCCTCTCTTAAAAGTAGTTATTGGAGAACCTGGATTAGTATATCATCACTGATGTTAGTGATTTTTTTCCCATACAGACTGTATGAGAGGGTAAGGTATAGACATTTCCATGCTAAAAAGTAGTGTGAGGTTTTGTTTAAAAATAGAGGAAAATTTTAGATAAAAAGATAGCAAACACATAAATACTTTCCCTGAAAACCTTTCATTGTTTTAGTTACTATTTAATTATCCTTTAGGCCTAAGAAAAGCGTATTAACTGTAGAAGGTTGGGTTCCCAGGAAACAGACTCTGGGGTGGAGATTGGAGATCAGAAAATCTATCAGGGACTGCTCTTGGGAATAACACTGTGCCACAAGGGAAGGGAGCAAGAAGGAGCCAGCAGAGGGAGACCTGGGGCTACAATGTAGTCTCAGCGAAGCCCTGCAGTGAGCTCTGGAAGTGGGATGGTCTTCAGAGTTATCCCAAATTAGCGCTGGTGGAAGGAGGAATTTTACACCCCCCTGTGGCCTTTGGTGAGGTGGTTCTCCTAAGCTGAGGATAGGTAATTCATAAGGAAGGTAGTCAGCAGCAAGCGCTCTCAGCATTTGGGAGAAGATAGCCTTCAGTTTTGAAGGGGGATTTGGGTGGCACTGGACAGAGTCCATCCTAATTTTTCCTTATATTTATCAAGTCGAAAGTTATTGTTTTGGTTTTCGGGGCACTTTGATGATATGCAAAGCCTTTATAAGTAATTTGCAGTCAACGTTTCCACCTTTCATTTATAAAACAACTCTTTTATCTAGGGGAAAACACACTGCATTTGGTGTCAGAAAACTAGGTTTAGATTCTTACTTAGCCACCAGTATAATCGTAGTTCCAAGTTAATAGGGTTAGACTGGTGGCTAAGTAGTTGGTGTCTTTTATTTTTAATCTTCCCAATATTTCCTTTCCTTTATTCAAACCACAAGATGCCACTTTTCATTTAAGAAATAAATCTGGATGCATCCCTTGTTTTCCACATGTGCTCAACTCTCTAGGTTGCATTGCTGGATGGTCATGTGTCCTGGGCTGGTTAGTTTGAACTCTCCATGTCCTTGGCCTAAGTAATTCTTTAAAGGCTAGTACTGACCCTAGTTTGGAAACATTAAATCAATGTTTTCAGTATGCAGTGGAGCCCATAAATAACCCTCTGATTCATCCCTAAAGTTGATTTTTTCTTTGTTTTTGTGCATAAGGGTAACAAAAAGTGTACATATCTACCCAGCATACTGGATTTAGTCATTTCCATGCTAAGATATTTTGTCAATACTTATTATGCATATCTAAGTCTCTGATTTCCAGAAACAGTTTAACAAATCACAGTGAAGATTGAAATGTGAATTATGGATAACCTACAAGAAGTGGTCTTTCTTGTGTATCACAAGTTGTCCCAGTGTAGTAGTTTTGCGATTGCAGGAGCCAACATGTCTAGTGTGAAAGTAACTAAAGTGAAACAGAGGCAAGGCAGCTGTTCCCTAGACTTTCAGACTACATGAGTCAATTTTAAAAAAGCTATTCTGAAGTAAACTTCTGCTACTTGTAAGAGAAAGGGTCTTGATTAATACATTTTTTAAAGTAAATATCTGATACTTTGATAAGGAAGATCAAGGCTCAGTTCCTGTCCTTGAGTTGCTTCCAGTTCAATGGAAAGAATTAACATTTAAACAGGAAATGATATTTTAATGTGATAATGCTAATAACAACATTTATCTTGATTTTCTTCTGCCATCTTTTTTTTTTGTAGGAAAATGGAATAAAATATTGACGGGAACTAAAGGTTGATGTCTATAACATTCTAGCAACCACCACTTTCTCAGATATCTGTATTGTGTTACTTATTTAGGCCAGCTTCCCACAACAATCCTCCAAGAGGTAGTGGCTGATTGAAGCTTAATGATTCATTATATTAAATCATGTAAAATAATGACTTTACTATCATCTGTAAAGTAAGATTAATTTTAATCTCTCTACTAAAATGGTTTATATCAAAGTAGATTAGGGTAGAAAAAAATCCTAGGAAATATTAGAATTTAATATATAAGCATATTTCTAAACTGACCCCAAAAAAGACTTTTAATTAGAAATATGACCCACTATTGCTCATTCCATACCACTGGTCAGCATCCAAGCAGATATTTCTCAAGATATAAAAGTGGAATTCATGAAGATAGAGAGCAGACTGGTGGTGACCTGGGGCCGAGAATGGTAGGGGGGTTAAGGGAATGGAAAGAGGCTTATTAATGGGTAAAATTATACCCTTAGAATAAATAAGACCTGGTGCTCAATAAATCAGTAGGGTGACTATAGTTAAGATCAATTGATTGTACATTTCAAAATAGCTAAAAGAAAACAATTCAAATGTTGCTATTGCAAAGAAAAGATAAATATTTAAGGTGATGGATATCCCAACTACCCTGATTTGATTACATGAATTTATCAAATTATCATATGTACCCTGAAAATATGATATATACATGTCATATGTATGAATGTTAAAAATTTAAGAAATAAAACAAATAAATCTCTTTCAAGTCTTTGCTTACCACGTGCCAAGCACTGTGAGAGGTACTTGGAAGAGAATGTTGAGCAAAACAATAAACAATTCTTGCCCTCATGGACTATATTATCTATACCATCTGATGATACCACAAACTGTATTACAGATAGAAGTATCCTGCGATACTAGTCATTTTTCAAACTACAGGTGCAATTTAACAAAATTTAGTGGCATTCTCTGGAATACATCAAAATAGTAATTCTCAGTCTGATTATTGCTTTGAAATATCACTTTTAAAATAATAAATTCAATAGGAAAAGAGATACGTCACTAAGTTTTTGTGTCTGATTTTTCTCCTCTATTCATTTCTTCCTCCTCTGTGTAGATTAGGCACATTTAATTTTTTTAATCATGTAATACATTTTAAGACCCCACTTGGAGTAGAAAAAGGCTTCAGCACTGTATTCAGCCAGTCTTGGTGTTTCTGAAATTATGATAGAATGCCAAGCATTAAAATTAATATTTGAAACCTCGGACTTTTTAAAAAATAAAGAGTATGTCATACTGCTGGATACATGAGATACATCACTGAACTGAAGAGACTTTTCCCAACATGTGAATAGCAAAACATACTTTATAAATGGCTTGCTTCCTGAGAAAATAAAACTTTTAACCATAAGCCATTTAAAAAATCTTGCTTAGAAAAAACCTCACTTCAAAAAGAATTTGAGTCATTTATGATTTTGTTGGCATTTGTGCTGCATTTTTACTTTGTACTTAAAACATAATGATAATTATATGGTATACTAGATTTTTGAAGTGACAAGGTCTGGCAACAGTGGACCATCACTGAGACTGAGTTTCTATTTGATAATAACTTGTGATCTGAGCATGAGATCACAATATTTCACTATAAGAGGCATCTTTACAGTGATACTGATCAATATTTGTTAAGAACATTTTACTGATGAATAAATCCAAAGTGGTAGAATATGTAAATTTTACCTTCTTAACATCATATATACTAATGCAAAGGAAATAGTTCAATAAGTTGTTTGGATTAATTATATGCTTATTGATGCACATTGAAGTAAATGAGACAACTGAAAGCTGGAAAGTAGCCAAATGAGTAATAAACAGATTTAAGACTGCCTAGAGAGAAAGTCAGTAATATTATAGTCATCAGACATTTGAAAACACTCTCTGGGTAATCATAAACATTTGCAATCAATTAAGAGGAATGTGTCCATTTCATGGGTCTTGATTAAACCTACAGCAAGACTACACAGAATAAACATTGTGATTCTTAGGAATGCATTCATGAGGATGGTCCTTCAATGTTCATTTCAAAAGGACATGTGGTAATTAAATTGTAAGTAAAGAGTGATACGGTGAAGAGTGGTGCTTAAGTAGCTTAGATCACTAGACTATGTACTGACTCCAGTTTGAAAACATTAAATCAATGTTTTCAGTATGCAGAGGAGCCCATACATAACCCTCTGATTCATTCCTAAAGTTGATTTTTTTCTTTGTTTTTGTGTATATGGGTAACAAAAAGTGTACATATCTACCCAGCATACTGGATTTAGTCATTTCTATGCCCTTTTGTCAATACTTATTATGCATATCTAGGTCTCTGATTTTCAGAAACAGTTTAACAAATTACAGTGAAGATTTATATAAGGTCAACAACCTTGTTGTAGAATATTAAAGGCTATCCTGAAACTGTAAGAAAATAACAGAAAGGCTAAGACCATAAAATAATTTTTAGCTGACCAAAACTAAATGAAACAAAAAAATATAAACTAAACTTTCAAAGGGTATGTTTTAAAAGTGATTTAAAAATAATGAATTATAATATAACAATTATAATTTTCTTAATTATTCTTATAAGTAAGATTGCTTTCAAACCAAAAAAGGAAGTACATGTGTCTATGTATGCCTACCCTTCACCTTCACCTTTCTACCAAAGAGTCATCATGTAACTCAGGGTGGTAACTCGGAGCCCTCCATATACTTGACCAAATTATTTGGTTTAAGAATGGAAAAGGACCCAAACAACATGTAATATTTGATGTATCGATAAAAATCCCTATGTATAATATATCATATATATGTGTGTATATATATATATACACGCACACACACATACACACAGGGAATTATCTTTTCTTTCTTTAATACAATCCTCTGTCAGGATAGGCTTTAGGTCACCAGGGTCTGCTAACTTGATTCAGAATGAACCAACACATGAATAGAAGTAGAGATGAGGATATGGTTAAGAGAATAACTATTTTCATTAAGTTCATGTATCTGCATCATTATCATGATAAACTCTTTAGTTCCCTGTCACTGAAGTATCCCTCCAATCTCTACAACTGAATCCATTCTAATAGATCTACCACTATATCCATCCCAGTATTGGGTTGTTATTATTACTAGGCAAGGAAACTTAAAGAACTCAAGTAGCTCATTTGATGAGGAGCACATTGTCAACCTTACTGTTTGCTTCATTCTAGTAAATCAGTTCTACTCAGGTTTTCCAGCCCTGAAATTTAATTTTTCCCTCATCAGTACTCTCAAAAGAAAATAATTCCATTAAAACAATTTACCTACTATTTTTCTATTCTAAGGAGCACCTCCTCTTATAACTTTCTGGTTTCTGTATTATTTCTGTTGCAAGACGCTTTTATTATGGCATCTAGCCATTGTCAGATATATCTGTCTTATTTCTTTGCTTAGACCTCTCTGACGGTGAGTCTACCTGGAACGACTGCCAATTGCCTTTTACGAGCCTCTTTCAATACCATAATCCACCTGTTTGACAATGCCTCCTCTTGGAAGGCATTTGGTTGAAATCATGACCAGCATGTTAAGCCAATTGAGAACAATGCAAAACTGGAAGGGTTGGTCAGTATCATTAACACAATGAAGATAAAACATAAAATTGAAAAGCAAAAATTATGATAAAGAAAGCACAGTACAAGTGTTTTGTATTTATAAAGAGTTAAATATCTCACATCTCTCTACAGCAACAAGACAACACGAGGCATATTTTGTAATCAGTAAATATGTCAGGTCTTATCTTCTTATACAGAGAGATGGAAAAACCAGAATAGCTAGGGATAAAGGCACTCAGAAAGGTGAGGTATCTGAAATTAACATCAAATTCAAAAATGGTAAATTGCTTGCGGTGCTTAAGCAGTAGACATCTAGGGTAAGTTTAGAGAGGTATGATTTTATTGACTTCTTGATAAACGATTATAAGCAAAACAGATTACTTATATTATTCCAGAAAATGACTCATTTTTATCAATGTGTGTGTTTTCAGTTTCATGTAAACTTTTTGACAACTAGAAATGTTCAATGTCTAAAAGTGAAAAAAGCTGCATCAAAAAGTAATGAATTCTGCATTGCTTGGAGTGTTCTGGCAGGGGAAACAGAACTGTCAATCAGAGATGTGGAAGAGGAGACCTGTTGAAATTTATTGTTTCCAGATGCCTTATCAAGGAACAAAGCTGGCTTATCAGAAGCACCTGTGAAGTTTTAAATATACATATGTTGCCATGCACCCTGCAAAACTTTTGATTGAATGGTTTTGGAATGAGGCCCAGGCATTCCAATTATTAAAAAGCTCTCCTAGAGATTCTAATATACTTTAAAATTTGGGTTCTCAGTGGCCACCAAATTAAATTCTCACCTTTTGTTTATGACTCAGTAATCTCTAAATCATTATGATTCAATTATGTGTTTAGTTTAAAATTATGATATTTGTGTAAATTGCTTTTTTTTCTTTATCCTTTCCTTTACCATTTTTGTCTTAAAATATTTGATGCGTTGTTCTATATTGTAATTTTTACTGAAGTTTAATTTACATATAATAAAATAAACAGATCTCACATGCTTAAAGGATTGTTTATTGTATTCCACTGTTACTGTCACTCAAAACAAGATAATGGATATTTCCATTACCACTAAAAGTTATTTTGTGTCACTTTCCAGACAATCTACCCCAGACAAATAGATGTGACCACTGTCTGATTTTGATCACTATAGCTTAGTTTTGTACTTACTGGACTTAAAATATATGGAATCATACAGTATTACTCACTTTTAAATGTCAGGCTTTTCTCACTTAACACAGTGTTTCTTCATATTTCAATAGCTCATTACTTATTTTGCTCAATAATATTCTGCTGTACCAAAATTCATTTAATCATCCTCAAAATGATGGGCATTAGAGTTGCTTCCAGTTTTGGATATGAGGAATAATGCTGCTATGAATATTCTTGTACAAGAATTCATGTGGCTATACATTCTCATTTTTCTGGAGTGAAATGGGTGGGGTATACGAGGTAAGTAGATATTTAACTTGGTAAAAAATTGCCAAACAGCTCTCCAAAGCGACTGTATGTTTTACATTCCAACCAGCAAAGTATCAGAGGTGCAATTGTATTGCTAATCTTTGCCTTCAGCCAATCTAGTGGGTACAGATTGGCATCTCCTTGTAATTTAAATTTGCACTTTTCTATGGACTAATAAAGTTGCACAGTTTATTTGCCACTTATATATCTTCTTATGTGAATGGTCTGGACAAGGCTTTCATCCATTTAAAATTGTTTTTGGTTTCATACTGTTGCTTTGTAAGAGTTTTTAAATATGTGTATTCTCTGAACCCTTTACATATTGCACATATTTATATGTTTTAGAATTTATTGCTCAGTTTGTAGTTTGTCTATTTCTTAATGTTGTATGTTAATGAGCAGAACATTTTAATTTTGCGAAAGTCCAAAATGTTTTTGTACCTGAGAAATCTTTATATATCCTGAAGTCATGAAGATAATCTCTTGTTTTCCTCTAAAAGATTTCTAATTCTAACATTTTAGTTTAAGTCTGTGATCAATCTTGAATTAATTTTTGTGTGTGGTTAGAGATAAAAGTTATTTTTGTTTTCATTCCATACAGGCACCCAGTTGGTTCAGCAATATTGTTTAAACATTTCACCACTGAATTGATTGGCATGTCAGTTAATAACCAACCCCACTCTGTGTGGGTTGATTTCTGGACTCCTAATGATGTCCCATGAATCTATTTGTCAATCCTTACGCCAATATCAAAAAAGCCTTGAAGTCAGGTAAAATATTTCATCCAATTTTTTTCTTTGTTCTTTCAATTGTTGTGCCTTTATAAGATCTCTACACAATGTTGGGATCAGCTTATCAATTTCTTCAAAAGGCTCTAAAAACAATTTAAAAATTTAAGATTTTTGATTATTATATTAAATCTATAAATCAATTTATGAAAAATGGATATCTTAAGACTAAAATTTGAAAACCATGAACATATATCTCTCCATTATTTAGTTCTTCTTTAAATACTCTGGGTCAATATTTCATAATTTTTAGTGTAAATGTCTTGCAACATTTTGCAGATTTCTGGGTATTTGATATTATGTTTTATTTCAGGTTTTAATTTTTTATTGCTATTATAAAGAAATATAATTACTTTCAAATATAGGCTATAAGCTTACTAATTAACTTAAAAGTTTTAGATTTCATAGGATTTTCTATGTACATTATTATGTATTGAGAAATAAAGACATTTTTGCTTCTTCCTTTTCAAATTCTTTGTGTTTTATTCTTTGCTTTATTTCAGTGTTAGAATTTCCAGTAGAATATTTTGTGTGTGTGGAGGATATGTATTATTTTTAATTTCTGATACTGGCAAATTTTGTTTTCTATATTTTTTAAAAATAGTCTTCCTGGAGTTGAACAATGACAATACATGGACACAAGCAGGGGAACATCATAAACCGGGGCCTGTCAGGGTGTGGAGGGCTAGGGGAGGGATAGCATTAGGAGAAATACCTGATGTAGATGACAGGTTGATGGGTGCAGCAAACCACCATGGCACATGTATACCTATGTAACAAATCTGCACGTTCTGCACATGTATCCCAGAACTTGAAGTATAATAAAAAAAATTTTTTTTAATGGTCTTGCTAGTGTTTATCAAAATCTTTCCTAAAAATTAATAATTTTAGACTTTGTTAACTTTCTCTGTTTTTCTGTTTTCTGTTTTATTTATCTCTACTTATTTTTTTCTTACACTTTGTGTTTAATATAGTCTCATTTTGCTATATTCTAGAGGTGAAGTTTAGTTTCTTGCTATTTAAGCTTTTCTTTTTTCAAATACCAACATCAATTTGATTAATTAATTTGTTTATTTATTTGTAGTTACTAATGCTTAGGGCTCAGTGAATTGATGTCTTTAATTCAATTTTGGCTAATTATCAGTCATTTTCTCTTCACATTTGTCTTTGTTTTCCCATCTTCACTCTTTTCTACATAGATACTAATTAGGTTTAATCTTAGTGTAAGTAGGAGTCCTGTTTCTTATGCATGTAAATGTAACTGTGATGAAGACTGATGTTTAGAATTCCTTCCCACAATCATCTATGCACACACTCTCCAGATACTAATTCAATATAGAACCTTCAGATTGTGGCCTTTCATTAAAATTATATTACCTATTTATGGTATTGATTTTCTTCAGCTGTTAATTTCTCATTATCAGTGAAGAGTTATTCTGGTTACATTAGTAAGACTGCATTAAAACTATGCAGAGAGAATATTGGACTGAGCGCCATAGTTAACAAAACAAAACAAAACAAAACAAAATCAAAATAAAAAGTGACTTTTTTTTAGTCTCTTGGCTTTAATCGCCACATGTATATAAAATGTATTTCAAAATTTTCCAGGTGTCCTTAAAATATTTATTTTTTTTTTCATGGAAAGTTAAAAAGCAGGTAAAAGTAGTATTTAAAACATATTGCACTCCTTGAGAAGGCAGGATGAAAATCAGCTTGCTTTTCAAGTCATGAAGTATAAATTGAACTAGCATTTATTCCAACCAATTTTTAAATAACCTTAATAGAAAGCAAATTAACACCCTTTATTTCCTGAAGCAAGTGCCACTCAAGGTTTTAACACAAACACAATCACTCTTCAACACTTGGAAATATTTGAAGGTTTTTTTTTTTAATATAATACTCATACAGAGATATTCCTTCAACTATCAAAGTTAGAAAAATAAAAAGTGAAAGAATCAATCTGAGCTGAAATAAACAGTGTTACCCATGAAGATATAGAGCTTGAGGTAGACCAAAACCAGATTTGCTTAGTTGAACTTGATAGTAGCTACTTGAAACTGAAAGTGCATTGCTTATTGCTGTACAGTAGGTCTCTGGATCCACATCCCTTTCTTTTCCTTTCCCCTTTTACCTGGCATCAGCTGCCTTAACAAGAAGGATTCTTGCCATAAGAGAGACTAAACACCCTAGGCACGTATCAATCTTCTGAGAAAACTTGGGAAAGGGAGGGACTCAGACTTCTATGGCTTTGTTGGATATAGCACCTATCCAGCCCTGGGGGAAGAGGGGAAAATGCTCAGATTCAACTATTTGGTGGGGGTCTCAGTGCGGGAGGGAAAGATACGTGACATGTAGGTGGCTCCCTTTAGAACAACTTAATATACTATTGTTGCTTCCTACATTGAGTATATAATTGGAATTCATGTGTTATATGTTTCTACTTTCCTACTTCATAAATATTCAAGGAGATTTTCCTTATTGGGAATAATGTCGCATACAGACATGCTTCTTTTCTTCCCAAAAAGAGATGCCTAGCACTGTGTTGGACTCTGGGAATGTCTGACTCTGACTAATGACTATGCCAGTTGGGAGCTCTGCTGAAGAGAGGGATCTCCTCCTAGAGACTCACTTTGGGATTTTGGACTTGGAGCTCCCCAAATATGGCTACCCGGTACATCCATTTTCAAAAGCAGCTATTAGCTTTCTAATGGACTCTTACTGAAACTGAAAGCCTGATCTATGAATGACCTGACATTCCTATCTGGAGGAGGGTCACTTCCAATTCAACAACTAGTAATATGTGCAGGGTCCAACAAGCATGCAAATCAAAATCAAATTCTTCATTTAGGATACTTTACCTCCTAAAGCTAAGTGCTGGCTGGACAGGGTCTTGAGATGCAGAAGTTCCATAAACAAATGGTGATGGCTTTGCTGAAGTGAAATCTGAAAGCGTTCACTGTAGTTTGCTTAGGTCATTCAAGTTCAGCACCTGCTATGCAGTACTGAAAATGGACATGCTTACTCTGCTAAGTGGGCAGAACCTAAGCCTGTTCTCATAGCCCTGTACAATACTCACCTCCATGGCACTTTCTCTCTCTCTCTCTATATATATATATATACACACACACACACACACGTATACACATACACATATGTGTGTGTGTATATATATATGTGTATATATACACATTATGAGTGCTGATCTGTTGCCAACAGCTTAGTGGTTTGGTATGCCACTTAGAGAACTACAGAGTAGTAACACTATAGACACCACACTTTGGAACTGTGAATTGTGGAATTATATCAAGGCTGCATCAGGGTTACTCATGGAGAAACCCACAGTAAAAGTCCATTAACTGATCAGATCAATTGGACTCGAGCTGATTACTGGAACAGACACAGATTGCCACCATTGCTGCCTGACTTGATCTACCATTTACCGGGTCTACCATCACAGACAGGACACAAAGCAAGTAATTTCTGTTCCCAGGGCCTGCACTGTATGTAATACTTGTGATTCCTGCTAAAAGTTGACTCCTTGTCTCCTAGTAGGGAAAGTCAAAGACGGTTGTCCACTCCCACTGCAAGCACATTGACTATTTTGGCCTCTGATCACTTCCTAGGACTGCCTGAAAATGTTGGAGATACTTTTTTAGGTCATGTTATTATTGTTTCAGTCTGATCCACTGATGTAGGCACTTCTTTAGAAGCTCTTGAAATTAATCTGTATCATGTTTTCAGCTTACTGGACCATTTGCAGCCTGATAAATGTATGCAAAAGATGCTCAACAATGGCCTGGTAATCAAGGAACTTACTGTCCACCATCAACAGACTTCCAGTGTTGTTTAGTATTGAAACAATCTCCTCAAATGCTGACTTCAAAAGATGTCCAGTTTTATCTTCTTCACCTTTTCCTGGTTCATACACCTTAGTGAGGCAGCTTGTTCACTTTATGAATATGTTCCAAGAAAGAAATAATATCATCTTGGGTGATTTCTGTGCAATGATCAACATGAACGTCGTGTGGGATTACCTATACCTACTTCTAATTTCAAAATTTTATTATAACGTTTTCTGGGCAAAACACTTCTTTCTTTTTCCCCAGAGCAGCCTGTGTGGCAGCCTTGCCTAAATGGAGCTTATGGGATTTGGACTCAATTATGTTTCAGTCTCCTGGAGTTTCTTGTTTTATTGATATGATTCTGGATCATAAGGATAATGAGCACTTTGTGAGGACGCAGCTTGTTCATGCAGGCCAAAGTGAGGGACACAATCAGTCTCTGGAAGTTTTATAAAAATGTCCTTGTAGCTCTTGCACCATTTTTTTATGAAAAATCTATGTGCAAACAGGAAATAATTGAGAAAAAAGATGACATCACAGTTATTAGGATGAAATACATCAATTTTCTGGAGGTAGAGGGAGAGCACCAAATGAGAAGGGAACATTCACAGACCCCAACAATTATGGGGAAAGGACAGATATTAATGATATTTGTCTTTCAAAATGACTTCTGGAGTATTCTCCATGAAACAAAACTCCCTGGTACAGAACATCCAAACTAGGATAAGTGTCTTAGACTTCACTGACTGTTGGACTTGCCTTTTCTTACCAGATGGCTCTATTCATGACTTGATCGCCATTCCTTTATTCTTATGAGTAAGTCTACTGGAAATAGCAGACGATGCACCTGCCACCCCTTTGCAGAATGCTTGTAAATACCTCTAAATACCTTCTCTACCACTATTCTCACCCATTACATTGGATGGTAAGAAAGCTACTAAACTGGTGGCATAAAACAAGGATTGGTAAATAATCCTTAAAGGGCTAGATAATAATATGTCAGGGTTATTTAGGTTATATTGCTTTTGTTACAAGTGCAGGACTCTGCTACTGTAGCTTAAAAGCAACCAAACAACAGGCAAATATATGACCATGGCTGAGTTCCAATGGAATTTTATTTACAAAAAGAGATTTCAAACCCAACCCAGGGGTCAGTAGTTTGCTGACCCCTGGAGTAGACAATGAGTACGGACCTAATCAACTACCCGCACAAAGTCTCTCCTAAACAAGAACTGGACTGAATTATTCTACTAATAGAGAACACTGGGCATTACCAGAGGACGAGGAGGTCACATAGGAGGTAGTATTTGTTTGTATTCCACCCCAGGGGTTCCTGAAATTGGGCGTAACCCTTCCCTCCACCAACTCAGGCAAACCAGCCCCACTTCCAGTACTATAATTTTTGTATGGAGATTACCACCCTTCTGAAGACACATGATTGAACATTAGGGTAGGCATGAGAAATTTTCAATTGTTTAAGTAAAGATCAGCAGAAGAACATACAGTACACTAATGAGATCTCTCCAAAGTGAGGCTACCCTTATTTATTTACGGGAGCTACGTGGAGCAACATCTGTGAATCCTGTGGGCAGTTTATCCTACTATGGAATTCATCCATTACAAAGTTTTCCCTGAATTTCACTGAAGCAATCAATGGCACCACTTCAGTTCTGGAATTCATTCAGGTCAGCTTCAACTCACTGGCCAGGGTATTTGCAGATGATAGGTTTTGCCTATGGGCAAAGGTGGAATCTTTGTAACCACAAATAAATCCTTTTGTATCTAAATTAATGCTTCTGGCCAAGTGGAAAGGTTTATGCGGAAATTTAAGGAGAAAGCTACCTGGCTTTTTAAAGTAAACTTCAGTGGTTCATAGGATTTGTTCAACTGGCTGTGTCCAGGACCCTGGTGGGCATCGTTGCGATCAATCCTAATAATTTAAGTCCTGTTTATCATCTCTTTAAATAAATACAGATGAGAAAAGCTGAATGGATTTGATCCCAATTCTTACCTTTCAGATTAACTAGAGGAGTGGCAATCTCATGGGGGAAATTTGCTATTAGCCCACAATGTTGTAGCAAGAACATGAATATTATATTATTGGGAGACAATTCTCCATAGGTCTCCTGTGTTACTACACATTTTGAAAACAGGAGTTCTTATTAGGGAACAGGACACATGGGTTCCCTAAGCTCAGGGTTTCTTAGCTGCCATATAAGCCCATTACACATACGGTATTCACTTGAAGTGCTCCACGTTGCATTGTGGAACTTGAGGGCAACAGAAACAGACATTACTATGAGGGTCATGCTGCTTGCTGTACCATGAGTAATAAAGTCTCTCTATGCAATCTGAAAGCCTAGTATTTCCCACCAGCATCCATGAAACGGATGCAGCTAACTTGTTAGCTTGTAAATAGGGTAAAATTCCCAACTTTTCACAATTTCTGACAGCATTACATCACAAAAGTTAGCTGTAAGATATCCCAGGACTATAGTTTTTCAGCCGGGAATGTTGCACTCTCAAATTTGGTATTCTATTTGCAAAGAAAAAAGAATAGTTATTGAGCCAGGCTGGTAAACGAAGCTTGTGAGCCATCAGAGTTTACCTTAAACAGCCAGGTGGCTTTCTTGAATTTCTGCATAAACCTTTACTGTGCCAGAAGCATTAATCCGACAACGAAAGGATTTATTTGAGGTTGCAACATTTCTACTTTTGCCCACAAGGAGAAGGCAGCTATTTCTGCTACAGAGAGGTCAGCCTATTTTGTCCCAATGACTTTCTCATTTCCATGCTTTCAATAACAAGTAAACCTTCCTAATTGAGATACAGTATTTTCCCTTGGTGTTAGTATGCTGGAATTCTGAGGGCTTGAAGTCTCTCTACTGAAAATGATTCTATGTAATTTATACATTTACTTTTTATTTCACAATCTGTTGGAAATTATTCCAACAGATACAGGTTATTTTTATATCTATAACGTTAAAATACTGTCACGGTTGAAAGCAAGGACAGGAAGAGATCTTTCATATTTGAATTGGGGTTTCTCCACTTACTGGAAGTTACCTGACCTCCCACTACCTCAGCTTTTTCATTTGGAAATAATAATAATAATAATAACAACTACTACAGAGGGCTAGTATGAGGATTAAATGAGATAATACATATAAAGCACTTAGAAGAGAGGCTGGATATAGTATATATTCTCTATTAGATTAGCCCTTATTATATTCTTGGGTGATAGCTTATTGCAACTCCTTTATACTGATAAATGATTAAGGTTATAGGCTCTGTCAGACTTGAAGTCTCAGATCTGATACTTCCTAGTTATGTTTTTTGTGAACAAGTTACCTATCAGTTGTTCCCGTCTCCCCATTTGTAAAATTGTGACAGTAGTGTCCTTACTTCATAGGGCTACCGAGAAGATCCAATGATATGATATCTTGTTCTAGTGTTTGACAAATTAAAGTGCTCAGAGATATTATTTTTAATATGGTAATTGCTGCAATATTTGATCACACTTTCTATTG
This sequence comes from Theropithecus gelada, assembly GCF_003255815.1. Lineage (NCBI taxonomy): Eukaryota > Metazoa > Chordata > Mammalia > Primates > Cercopithecidae > Theropithecus > Theropithecus gelada. The sequence goes on from NC_037672.1 coordinate 48,762,303, forward strand.
GTGGGGGGGCTGTTTCTCACATATTTTTGCCTCTTAAAATACTATTAGCTTCCATAATCAAGATTGAAGTCATTCCATAAAGTCTTTAATCACTGGTGCCAAAATTAAACACTTCTTTACACACCAGTAGCCCTGAGTTTACATCATTCATAACACTTAACCCACTATTTTCTCTATTAAGAAAGACACACCTTTTGTTAATTGTAAGCTTGTTAAAGACTAAGACTACGTTTTGAATACTTTTTATCTCATAGGTTGCATTGCACTGAGCAAGTGAGCAATGGATATTTCCCGAAGGACATATTTTTAAAAGCTGAATGCTTCCTAACCTATTTTCAAGCCTTTTAAAAATGTGTCCTGAATCAATCCATTCAAATAAAGTTTCCACATTTATTTTCATCTTTTCATCCATTGACTTAGAATCAAAGATATCAATTTTCTTTGTTAAGAAATTTAAAGTAGACATTTGTATTTTGCCCTTAATTATAATTAACTGCTTTTGAGAAGGAGGTTTATCTAAGTAACTTGATATAGAAGTCTAAATCTTTTTAAAAAGTATGTACTTTTTCTAAACAAAATACATTTTCAATAACATTTGGCCCCATAAAGCTGCCTAATTCCATGCATAGATGATAGTTAATCTATTTCTTTTTTTTTTTTTTTTTTTTTTTTGAGACGGAGTCTCGCTCTGTCGCCCACGCTAGAGTGCAGTGGCCGGATCTCAGCTCACTGCAAGCTCCGCCTCCCGGGTTCACGCCATTCTCCTGCCTCAGCCTCCCGAGTAGCTGGGACTACAGGCGCCCGCCACCTCGCCCAGCTAGTTTTTTGTATTTTTTTTAGTAGAGACGGGGTTTCACCGTGTTAGCCAGGATGGTCTCGATCTCCTGACCTCGTGATCCGCCCGTCTCGGCCTCCCAAAGTGCTGGGATTACAGGCTTGAGCCACCGCGCCCGGCCTAATCTATTTCTTAATGAAAGCAATTCTTGATAACCAACATAAAAGTGACATACAATTCCGATGTTTGAACTTAAAATGATGACATTGATGAATGGATATGTAAATACAAGCAGCCCTCTTCAAAGTACAAGGTATTTGGATAGCTTGATGTTTATTTTGGACTCTATTCCAATGCTTTACTTGCAAGATTAATTGTAAGTATTAAAGGGAATTTTTCTTTCATTAAACAAGGGTATTACTGAAATAATGATAGAAGCAGAAATATTTTTCATAAATTATTAAGCTAAAGAAGTGAAAAAGCAAGTTTATCCCAAGAATAAAAGAAAATTCCTAAAGCAAACCTCAGATCTAACAGATGACCTAGTCATATATTACATGATTATTCCATCTTATTTACTCAAATAAAAACTTAGGAGAAAAGAATAAGAAATTTCAAATATGTATAAAAGATTCTGTATATGTATTTATTTAGTAAATATTTTCAAAATATAGTTATCTCACCCATAATAAAAATGTCTTCTTTTATACAAATTACCTGACTATAATCTATGTAGGACTTGGAAACAAGCTAACAAGGAATTTTCTTTCTTCATGGTCATTTATAATGAATGAGTAATATCCTTGTTTGAATGTTGATAAAATGCCTTAATCAAAAATCCCTTTTCTGTTCCAAATCCCAGCACTTTGGGAGGCCGAGGTCGGTGGATCACGATGTCAGGAAATCGAGACCATCCTGCCTAACACAGTGAAACCCTGTCTCTACTAAAAATACGGAAAAAAAAAAAAAAAAAAAAATAGCTGGGTGTGGCGGCATGTGCCTGTAGTCCCAGCTACTCAGGAGGCTGAGGCAGAAGAATCTCTTGAACCCGGGAGGCGGAGGTTGCAGTGAGTCGAAATCGCGCCACTGCACTCCAGCCTGGGTGGCAGAGGGAAACTCCCATCAAAAAAAAAAATTAAAAAGTCACTTTCATAGTACTAACTGAAAATTGTTTTCCCCCCTTAAGTAAAGAGTCCCTGTTTTTAAATTTATTATTTCAATATATGTTTGATCAGAGACTATAAGAATACCATTTAAGTTACAAAGGCCACAAATAATCTGACTGTAAGAAAATCAACAAAGTCTTATTCAGCATGTTGATTCCAAAGAGTTTACTATGTTCTCTAAATAATCCTATTAGTGAATTTCAGGCTTGTGTTGAGTTCAATCCTTACTTTAACTGATGAGCCAATTATTTTTAATATCATTTTTGTTTATTTTATTCATTTCGGTCTCCTAGACTTTGTTCTGTGACCCCTTAATAATGTGAATTAAGCAACAAAAATGAGGATTTCCGTCTTGGCGACAAAGGAGTTGTTTCCAGAGAGTGCCGCAGACTTTGGCTGAAGCCTACCCACCAAGTTTAATGGGACTCTGGCTGCCAAAACCCCATGCAACCCTTGAATATTCAGGGCTCAATGTAACTGCCACTTGCTCTCCCTCCCTGGGAGTCCACAGGAGCTCTTTCTTATTTGTTGCGTCCTAGATTTCTGCCAACTTGTTTGTTCTCAATTCTATTGATGGCACTTTCTGGCCGACTCTTGTATAACTGTTCTCCAATATTGTTCACATTGCTGGGTAGCTTAGGACAAGAAGGCATTTTAAAGATGTTTATTTACTTATTTGCAAAGAAAAATAAGTTACGCTACAGAGAGTGAAATCCTCTCTGACTTTCTTTTCAGAAAATTGTAAAAACTGAACCCATCCCGATTGAACATAAAATTTTTCCAAGACTCCTTCTCAAGATGTAACCTCTAAGAAAACACATGTTTCAAAATATGCATTCTTTATCAAGATCTGTTCATTTCCCCTCATTTGGTCATACTCATCTCTATTTTATTTCTGCCACAAGTAAGAGGGAATCTATAGGTTAAGATATCTGGGATCAGACAGTTAGAAAAAAGGTAGATAAATTCAGAAAAAATAAATGTAAACAAAAATGTTATTTGTTTAGTTTTTAAGGAAGCACCAGTAAGTATACTGAGACAAAGCATTTTATTCTCAAATGATGGTAAATTTAGGGACAATACTTTGTGTTTTACCTTGGAAGATTAAAGAAATTGTTGTTATACTACTTAGTATTTTTGTGAGATTTCCTACTGCAGACAACATATAATATGGAGTGTATGGTGACATAATTTTAGTGACTCCAAGGAGTTAAGTACTGAGTGGGTATTAAAGTCTACACAAGGGTGTAAGCAAGATCTGTCAGATTTCATTTAACCAATTAATAGAAAGGGGTAAATTTTCAGTGTTCTAGGGTTATCCAATATGATCTTCTGCATTATAGGGAGGTATAAATATTTTTTTGAAAGAGAAGAAAGATTGTGTTGTTTTTATGACTAAATTACCATTATTTGAAAAATCAAGATGTGTTGGAGTCAGATTCTCTCTAGAAACATTTGTAAACTCAGCATTAAGTAGGTATAGGTATTTACAATTAAAGTTGAGTTTATACCAAACTGTTGGACTTAAATACCTTAACACAATTTTCAGTTGCTGCTAGGTTTATAAGAAGAATATGACAAGACAAGAAAACCCAAATAACAATGAGTAAGATCCTTGAAACGTTTAAGATTTAATGAAATTGCTTCTCATGCAAATATCAGCTTACAAAACCCACAGAAATTATAAACACTTACCATATTCACTGTCATAGAATATAATGAATTTCTGCCAGGCATACTCTGTGACCACTCTTAGGATAACGTCATTCAGGTAGACAGGTGGGCGAACTGAGAGAGTGTAGTCATCATTCCTGTTGCTCCGGGTGAGTCCACAGCCACTCCTTGGGGTCCCAGCTGTTGAGCGCTGAATGAAGAGGTGGGGGATATGCATGGCGTCTGCCAAAGACTGGAGGGATCCTGCTGACGTGCAGCCAATGGAGCTGACCAGGGCCAAGATGCCTTGATTCATAAGTTCACAGGCTGCAAGAAAGCACAGTAATATTCAAAATGTCAATGGGTTTCACATATTTTCCCTTTTTAAGAAGCAGTGGATGGATAAAGCTTACAGATTTTTTTATATAGCTACGCAAATGTTTTAGAAAGGAACATTCTATGTGAGGAGATCCTCAAATTACAAAGCGCTATTGGTATTCCAAGATTTCTGCTCTTATTAGTTATGTGACCTTGTGCAAATCATTTGGCTTCTCTTGGCTCAGTTTCATCATCTGTAACGAGGGTAAAACAGCATGAATATTGCAGGATTATTGCAAGGATTAGAGAAAACACAGTGTCTGTTATTTGCCTCTCACATGATAGATATTCAATTTGTGGTAGATAAACTTTTATAATTATCAATTTATAATTCAGAGAAAAGATAATTCCCCACTGAATGCATAATACAAGGTTTCAAAAAGTAGATAATATGTAAACTGTTGAATAAACAGAAAGATGAAGGTTTGGAGGAAAGCATTTTTGGCCACAGAAAACAGAATGATTCTGGTATCTAAAAACTTGATGACATTTCCCCTTTCCATAAATTGGAGAAACAAAAATGTTTTTGTTATTTTCCTTGACAGTAAGAAAGCTTATTGTCAAATCAAATCAATTCAAATACTACATGGTAGCCAGTGTCTCATTCTGGTTCCCAGATCAACAATTTATAATTCCTACTATATGATAACGATCTATTATTTCACTTTATTCTATGTGCATACCTCAAAAATGTACTTAAAACTACATCAAATATAAATTAGAAGTAATTGTAAAGAAATTGCATACACAGAAAAAAGAGTTAAGAGGTAATATTTCATAATGACAATCTTTGAAGATAAAAAATAAAAATAAATTCAAAAATAAGTGCAGAAGGAGTCAATGAAAAAAAGTTTTCATTTTAGAAGCTCATTTCTTGTAACTGGTTCAGCCTTATTTAGATTTTAGGCATTCTAGGTATAACATTCTTAAGATTCAAAATTTATTATAGATTGTTTTACATAGTTCTTTAAAAACTTAAAGGAAAACTTAATAGTAAGTTCTTGTATATAATGAACTGGCCAGTTAATGAAGGCTGATTTAAAGTGCAAGCTTAAAAGTGCAGTACTAATGATAAGCATATCATCACTAAATAAATTTATTATTATTAATGCTAAGCCAACCAATACATGCAAAATAAATGAACAATTATTAGAGACATATCTGTCAAGCATTGCGTCATTAAAGAGATTATATTGGTTTCCAATAAATGTGAAAGCATCAAGGATTGATTTTTTTTTTTCTTTTTTTTTCTGAGATGGAGTCTCCCTCTGTTGCCCAGGCTGGAGTGCAGTGGCACGATCTTGGCTCACTGCAACCACCGCCTCCTGGGTTCAAGTGATTCTCCTGCCTCAGCCTCCCGAATAGCTGGGATTACAGGCCTGTGCCACCACGCCCTGCTGATTTTCTTGTGTGTTTTTAGTAGAGACAGGGTTTCACCATGTGGGTCAGGCTGGTCTCGAACTCCTGACCTTGTGATCTGCCTGCCTTGGCCTCCCAAAGTGCTGAGATTACAGGTGTGAGCCAACTCATCTGGCCCAGATGGATGCTTCTTAGACCATAACATTATGAGGTCTAATTTCAGCAAAAATTACATGTTCTAGTCTTGTTCACGAATTCAATTTTCATAGAAAATAATGTAAGTTTATGCTTAGAAGTTCAATGATTAATGCAAAAAGAGTAGTCAAATTTTTATTTCAATACTTTGGTATATATGACCATTAATGATTCATATAAGCAAATAGAAAGTCACTTTTTAGAAGAGATTTTGGTTTGTAGCATTTAAAATCAAATTAAGAAAAGTGCCTTAAGGGGTACACAGTTGGAGACAATCTTTACACTCCTTATGGGTAATTAAGTAAATATAATATTTTACATACTTCTACCACAAAACTTACACAGTTATAAACATTGAAATTTGGGGAAAAATTTACTTTCAGTATTATATTCTGTCACATATAACATGGCAGGAAAATTGTCTGTTTTAATCTTCAGATTTAGAAAGATATATACCAAAATCAAAAGTCATATATGAATCTTGCTTAGTAGATAAATTTGCTTTAGCATAAAATCTTGTTTCTTCCAATCCACTGTTACTTCCTATTAATCCCCATTAGTAAGAACACAAACTAAGCAGATACTAAAACCGGTTGTTTTGTATAAACAAGTTTGTTTTTGGATTACTATTTGGTATTACCTATTGTGCTATTCATATTAGCAAGAATAACTGAAAATTTCCTATAAAATCAAAATCGGAATAATCAAAAATTGCAGCCAGAAAACATATAATGTCAGGCCTAAAAGATAATTTAGTGATCATGCAGTCCAAGGATGGGAAATTGGCTTTACTTGCTGTGCTTTTGATGACTTGTTGGTAAACTGGCCTCCTGGAACACTATTTTGAGAGTTTGAGACTCAATAAGAAAAATTACCAAAATCATTTTGTCAGGTTTCTCATAGAAAGAGACTGGGAGAGGGGTGGCCTGCAAGTTATACATGTGCATGCCTCTGATAGGGCCCAACCCTTTATTGTCAAGAAATCACATACGCCCCCACTGAAAAAACAACACAGATGACCTAGCTCTCTAACCCATCATCCTTTTCACCACAACAAGCAAACAATGGAGAGTCTGGTATTTGTATCCTCAAAATTTTGCATAGCAAAGTAAAGATAAAGCTCTAAATAGGGGAAAGCTCAATTTGAGATTGTTTTGTTGTGAAGTTTGTCAAAAGGAGGTAGTCCCACTGAAGAGGAAAGGAAGACCTCACACAGCTACAATGAATTGGGACTGGATGACTCAAAACAAAACCGCAGTTGTGCACATATAAGAACAGGCCTCCACAGCAACCTGCCATTTCCCCTTCAAGGCTGTATTTGATGCCTGTTTTGCCCCATTTTATCAAAACAAAGCGTTGGTTGAAGCATGGAAGATAGAAATTGATTTGCTCTGGATCTATATGGCCCTAGATGAAGGTTAGTATAAAAAATAGACGATAACTCATGGCAGCTGAAGGGAGATTTCAGGGAATAAAAGGCTGCAATAAGAACACAAGCCACGCTTAATAAAGCAGACTACCTTTTGCAAGAATTTCATGTCTTGACAATTCAAATACTTCATTATTATGAGTTGTAGTTTCATAGAATGCATAGCCAGTTCATTTGATATAGTATGAGAACTGAATTTGGAAGATCAGAACGTGTGTGTGTTTATCCACTATTTTAAATTAAAATAATCTAAACCTAGGACATTCCAATGGCATATTTATTATTATTTCGAGCCTTGTGATTTATTTATACTATATATTCACGTATACACAAACATCTATACATACAGATCATATTGAAAAGTTTGCTGGTTTTGTGACTCCAGTTGTTTGAGATTCTATCACTATCAAAGATGTTTGGAGCCTGCACTAACTGCCAAAAGCACAACTATTATTTTTATTATTTTTAATGGCAATTGCAACACTTTTACCATTTGTGGTCACTCTGCAGTTATGGAATTTAATTCTGCTCTATAAATGTATACATTTATGCTAAGATATATTCATGTACACTATCGTTTTCATTTCTTAAGCTAAATATTTTTGAGTCTTTGTTTTTTTACTAAGTAAAATAAAATTTAAAATAAAATGCATAAAGAGTTAAAAAATGTATTAGCTCTTACTGAATACTCAATGAGAACTCAGTGAAATATTTTTTGGTAGCATCATCCTTTTTGAACACATATGTTCTTTGTGATTTTTTTTTCTGACTTACTTATATTTACCAGTTTGTCCTCACATAACTTCCTCTGGTGATTTTAAGTCACATCAGGATTTTAGCTCCTCACATTCATACACTGCTGTGGTTTGAATTGTCCCCCAAAGTTGAGGTATTGAAAACTCGACCCCCAATGTGGTGGTGTTGGGAGGTGAAACCTAATGGGATATGTTTGGGTCATGGAGGCACTACCTCTTTGAATGAATTAATGCTATTATGGTGGGAGTGGGCTCCTTATCAAAAGACAGTTTAGCCTCCCCTTGCCTTTCTCTTGCCCTCTCTTTGCCCTTCCTCCATAGGATGAGCAAGAAGGCCTTCTCCAGATGCCAGTGTATTGATCTGGACTTCCCAGCCTCTTGAACTGTGAGAAAATAGTTTCTGTTCATTATAAATTACCCAGTCTCAGGTATTCTGTTATAGCAGCACAGAAGTGATTAAGACATATTTATTCAATATAAATATCAACTTTCAGTCATATCCCAGGAACTTCTCTGGAGATCAGAGAATGTATATGACAGGTTCTATCCTCAAAGAGCTCCCAGTCTGTCCACCATAGTCTTTCCAAAATCTGCCCTGCATCACAATCAGAAGTGGAGATTAAAAATACATATAGAGATGATTAAGTCTACTCCTAGACTTTCTAGTGTATTCAGTCCAGGGTGGCAGTCATGTATTTGCATTATGAAATGTTACCTGAATAGTTCCGATGTGTAACCCTTTCTGAGAAACATTAGCCTGGCGGATTGTAACTGCAATGCTCTTTGAAGTTATTGTTGCTGAACATCTAATATTTGTTGCTTTTTTACTATTTTTTCAATAATTTTCAGTTATCCTCAACAATGACCATAACTGGGCAGTGGAACTTCACTACTTGTGTATTCTTTCCATGATGACTAAATGTAATCTAATTTCTTTTTTTTCTGTTTATTTTATTAATGAATCACAAATATAGTATTTATGATTGCTTTTTTAATCTTCCACCAAAAAGCTTCAGACATTTGCTTTTATACTTCTAGGAATACAGTAACACAAAACAATTTCAGCTTACCCAGACATTTAGAATTCTTTGCAAATATGAATTTTAGCAACCATCTGAGATGTGACATTTAAAAGATGGTCTATATTCGGGACATCATCAATGTAGTTTGCCAGAAATAAAATCATCTGGAACAAATTCTTCCAAATAAAGCTTGTCTTTATATATAAATAGTGTTACAAGGTCCAAGTTAATCATAATTATCCACTTAGGAAATGAAAATACAGAAACAAATTGTAATTAAAAATTGTTAAGATTTTATTCCTTCTTACAAAATAAAAGTGCTAAAATGGTTGATTACCAGCCACCAAGTGAACTCAGTTGAGTAATTTTCAGTCAATGACTTTTTCACTCATTAAAAGCCAACATGAACCTTTAATTATAATTAGTGATCCAAACCTGAGAAGAATTAAACATTTACCCTGACACATATTATAAGTCACCTTATTTTTCAATTTATATCTCATAACAACCCTGTGTGGAAAAGCTATTATTATTCCAACTTTCAAGTAAGAAAATTCTGACTCAGTGACATTAAATGCATTGTCCATCATACTGCTAGTGAATCCCTAACACTAGTAAATGTCAGAGTTGGGGTTCAAACCTGGCTTAGATTAGAATGTCTGGGCCATGAAGAACTACAAAATAAATCATTGTTTTTAAACATAAAGGCCCATATGAAAAATTTGGAGGGTTTTAAACTCTCTTTTATTATAAAATTCAGAAAAATTCAGCCTCCTAGATATAAAAAAGAAAAAAGAAAGGAAAGAAGAAGAATCTTTAATAGTATTCTCTTTAAAAAAAATTAGTTTGGGATTAAAATATTGATTATAGTTTCAGCTCCAAATAATTTCAGCTCCATATGTATATAAAGGGAAGTTTCAACAAGGCTGCAAAATGGGACTGAGAAGAAGCTAGAAAGTATTGAGTACACTTTTAATTATACCTAAAGTGATTCTACCATCACTGATGTAATAAAAATGATAATGATGAAATATTACTTTATTTTTATTTTGTTTGGAGTTTACAGAATGGTTTCACATACATTTTATCATGTGATCAGCATGGCTAGAGTGAATATTTTCCTATTCCCCTTTATTCAAAACTAAATTGAGGCTTATTTTTACATTGTTATTAAGTAGTAGAGACAAGGCTGGAACACATATTTTTTGATATTTACTATGTATATTTATATATAATTTATATATTTTCATGTTTTATAAAATTTATACATAAAATTTAAAATACAAGACAAAAATTAGTAAATGTACTAAATATAATTATATAATTACAAAAATTAGTAAATATACTAAATATGATTATTTAGTATATAGAGTATATAAATATGCTTATATTTAGTATATTTACTAAATATAAATATTTTACTAATATAATTATATTTAGTATATTTATAGTTTTTCAATGATATATTTCATGGTTTCTGATTTAAGGAAATTCAGATCAATCTTGTAGCTTTCTATCTTTTTATGTTAGTAACAATTCTTCAAAGAACACACATATATGTGCATATATATATATATCTTTATATCATATAAGTAAAATGTATTTTTGTATCAGGCAAGTACCAGGTACTTAGGGTGCAAGATGGCCCAAAATAGGCAAGAGTATAATGGGTAAGACAGAAGATATTCATATGAATGTATAATGATGTACTGAGTAGGTCCCAGGCCAAAAGAGAACATTATTCTATGATGGCCCAAAAACATTTTTCCACTAGAGATTGGGGAAGCCTTTGCTACAGAAGTGAACATAGAGCTGCAATTTGAAGGATAAGTAGGAATTAATTAAGTGGATGGAGCTTACCTTGATGAAAAAGAGTAAAGAAAATGTTTCCAAAAGAGGAAATAGAATGTGCAAAGATCCTGTGACACAGAGATAATGAAATACCAGAAAGGCAGAAAGAGGAGCTAAGTGGCTGGAGTTCAGAGAGCATGGTAGAGAGTGGTGCAAGGTGAGACTGGCAGGAGAGGCAAGAAATATGATCTATGATGGAGCTTGTCTTTTTGTTATTAATATGAAGGAGACTTTTAAATGCCTTAGTGCCACCATTTATCCACATTTATATAACTGCCTTTAGTCTTGTATTTTATATTTATGAGTTATGTAGCTTTTCATAAATTTTAAAACTATATACAATGAAATTGTCAGTCTTTTGGGATTGTTTTGCTTCACACTGAGTTTAGAAAGGCCTTTTTCCAACAGCCTGCAGATTTATAAAATTATCGCTTTATCTAAAACAACACCTTATCTGTCCTATACTTAATAACTGATTGGCAGCTGATAGAAGATATAGCAATTGAACTTTAGGAAACTCGGGGAGTGCAGAATGTCATATTTGGTCATTATAGGTAAAATTTAATCTTCACCTATATGGCCATAATCATAACAAGCAAAGAGTGAGGATTAAACATAATTGTGGCAAGAATGATAATCCTTTCCTTACTCCTTATACGAAAATTAATTCAAGATGGATTAGAGACTTAAATGTTAGACCTAATACCATAAAAATCCTAGAGGAAAACCTAGGTAGTACCATTCAGGACATAGGCATGGGCAAAGACTTCATGTCTAAAACACCAAAAGCAACGGCAGCAAAAGCCAAAATTGACAAATGGGATCTCATTAAACTAAAGAGCTTCTGCACAGCAAAAGAAACTACCATCAGAGTGAACAGGCAACCTACAGAATGGGAGAAAATTTTTGCAATCTACTCATCTGACAAAGGGCTAATATCCAGAACCTACAAAGAACTCCAACAAATTTACAAGAAAAAAACAAACAACCCCATCAAAAAGTGGGCAAAGGATATGAACAGACATTTCTCAAAAGAAGACATTCATACAGCCAACAGACATATGAAAAAATGCTCATCATCACTGGCCATCAGAGAAATGCAAATCAAAACCACAATGAGATACCATCTCACACCAGTTAGAATGGCGATCATTAAAAAGTCAGGAAACAACAGGTGCTGGAGAGGATGTGGAGAAATAGGAACACTTTTACACTGTTGGTGGGATTGTAAACTAGTTCAACCATTATGGAAAACAGTATGGCGATTCCTCAAGGATCTACAACTAGATGTACCATATGACCCAGCCATCCCATTACTGGGGATATACCCAAAGGATTATAAATTATGCTGCTATAAAGACACATGCACACGTATGTTTATTGCAGCACTATTCACAATAGCAAAGACTTGGAATCAACCCAAATGTCCATCAGTGACAGATTGGATTAAGAAAATGTGGCACATATACACCATGGAATACTATGCAGCCATAAAAAAGGATGAGTTTGCGTCCTTTGTAGGGACATGGATGCAGCTGGAAACCATCATTCTTAGCAAACTATCACAAGAACAGAAAACCAAACACCGCATGTTCTCACTCATAGGTGGGAACTGAACAATGAGATCACTTGGACTCAGGAAGGGGAACATCACACACCGGGGCCTATCATGGGGAGGGGGGAGGGGGGAGGGATTGCATTGGGAGTTATACCTGATGTAAATGACGAGTTGATGGGTGCAGCAGACCAACATGGCACAAGTATACATATGTAACAAACCTGCACGTTATGCACATGTACCCTAGAACTTAAAGTATAATAATAATAAATAAATTAAAAAAAAAAAAGGAATGATAATCCAGATCATATTATATGTCTGTCTTTAAAATATTTTAATCATTTTATAGAAATTCTATTTATTAAAATTATTGTTCCTTATAATAGAAAACATCTTGGATTTAAAACTGATTATTTCTGGATGAATGACAGAATATTTAATATATTCCAGAAAATTATATCCCATAAAAATAAGAATAAAATCTTGAGAAAGATGTGGGGAAGTGTGTTTATGTTTGTGAAAGACAAAGATAGAGAATGACAAAATAATATTTTACATTGCTTTCTCAGTTACTGCTATCTATCTAGAATATCACAATCCAATCTCAGAAGTCATCTTCAATTATTTCTTCACTTTTGTTTCCCATGTTCCTCCACCTCAACTTGGGTTATCATGTGTTAATTTTACTCCTAATGTTTCTCAAAACTATTCTTTTTTGAAATACCTATTTCCGGTTCCTTAAATCAAATGATATCACCACACACTCAATTACCAAAACTGTCTTTAAGCTGGCTTGATTTTACAGCACTTTCTCTAATCATCTATACTGTAAGCAATCATACCTATTTTTGAATCTCATTATGTCATTCCCATGTTTTGAAGGTCATCAACAAAAGACTGAGGGATGGCTACATACTAGAAGAGACTAAACAGGAATGACACTTTAATGAAATATTGGATCTTAGGCAAAAATCCTGAAACAGATAAAAAACACATTAATAAAGAAGTTGGGCCAAAGCGGGTGGATCACCTGAGGTCAGGAGTTCAAGACCAGCCTGACCAACATGGTGAAACCCTGTCTCTACTAAAAATGCAAAAATTAGCCTGGCGTGGTGGCTCATGCCTGTAATCCCAGCTACTTGGGAGGCTGAGGCAGGAGAATTGCTTGAACACTGGAGGCGGAGGTTGCAGTGAACCGAGATTGCACCACTGCACTCCAGCCTGAGTGACAGAGAAAGACTCTGTCTTTAAAAAAAAAAAAAAAAAAAAAAAAAAAAAGAGGTTGGTGAATTTTGCTGTTCTTGATAATTTCACTTCCATTATATAAGATGTTAACGTTAGGAAAAGTGTGAAGAATATAAGGGAATTATTTTTACCACTGTCACATTTTTCTGAAAATTTAAAACCAATTTAAAATAAAAATTTGAAAACATAAAACTTCCAATGTCATCATACAACTTCTGCAAGTGAAAATCAAACTCTTAGCATGGCATACAGAATTCTTTATACCTGACACTGATTCACATTTTCATGCTCATTTCTAGATCCTATTCCTTGCTATTGTATCTTCCTGCCATTCCACACACTCCCCTACCACCATGCTATTTTAAGTACCTTATTTCTTCAGCAGCCTATGTGCTTATAAAAAGAGATAACTGCTCACGCCTGTAATCCCAGCACGAGGCCGAGGAGGGCGGATCACGAGGTCAGATCGATACCATCCTGGCTAACACGGTGAAACCCCGTCTCTACTAAAAACACAGAAAATTAGCGGGGCGTGGTGGCGGGCGCCTGTGGTCCCAGCTACACAGGAGACTGAGGCAGAAGAATGGAGTGAATCCGGGAGGCGGAGCTTGCAGTGAGCCGTGATGCACCACTGCACTCCAGCCTGGGCGACAGAGCGAGACTCCGTCTCAAAAACAAACAAACAAAAGAGATAACTTTGTCTTCCTAATACTGAGGATTCCAATTCATAAGCATGGTACACAACTTATTTATTTAGCTTTTTAAATAATTTATTTAAGCAATATCTTGTATTATTCAGTGTACAGATCTCGCACCTTTGTCAATTTATTCCTAAGTATTTTATCCTTTTATATTCTGGTGTAAGTGGTACTTTTATTTTAATTTCCACATTTCATTGCCAGAAATTACAGAAATACATAAGATTTTGTGTATTGATCTTATATCATGAAACCTTAAACTCACTTCTTCTAGTTTCCTTTTCTATAGGTTTTTCTGCAGAGAGAATCATGTCATCTGCAAATAAAGCCCGTTTTACTGCTTCCTTTCCAATCTGTATGCCTTTTATTTCTTTTCCATGCCTTATTGCACTAGCTGGTACCACCAGTCCAATTTTGAATAGATACAGTAATAGCAGCCACCTTTCCCCTTTTCCTGATTTTTAGGGAAAAATTTTCCGTCTTTCACAATTGAAAATAATGTAACCTGAAGGTTTTTGGACTATGCTCTTTATGAGTTTGAGGCAGTCCCCTTTTATTGCTGAGAACAGAGTTTGCTCAGGAATAGAGTTGTTCAGAGTTACCAGGAATGGATGTTAGATTTTATTGTAAGTTTTTTCTGCATCTATTGAGATAACCATATGGTTTTTCTTTTTTAGTCTGCTAATATGGGCAATTACATTGATTGATTTCTGAATGTTAAATTATCCTTGCAAGGATAATGCTGGCCTCAGTAAATGGGTTAGAATGTAGGCACACAGTTTGGATTTTCTGGAAGAGTTTGTGTATAATTAAGTCGTTTTTCCTGAAAAGTTTGGTAGAACTCACCAGTGAAACTTTCTGGGCCTGGAGTTTCACTAGTGAGAGAGTCTATAAAATCAGTTTTAAAAACATATACAGGCATATTCAGCTTATCTGTTTCCTCAAGTGAGCTTTGGTAATGTTTATATTTCAAGGAATTTGCCTTTTTCATCTAAGTTGTCAAATTTACTGACATAAAGGTGTTTGTAATATTCCCTTGAAATTTGAAGTAATATCAGCTCTCTCTTTATGTTATTGATAATTTATATGATATCTTCTTTGATCCTGATCAGTCTGACTAAAGGTTTATCATTTGTATTAATTTTCTCAAAGAAACAGCTTTTGGTCTCATTGATTTTTCTCTGTTGCTTTTGTTATCTATCTCATTGATTTCAGCTCTGATCTTCATAATTTCCTTTATTTTGTTTAATTTCAGTTTAGTTTGATATTCTTTTCCTGAGGTAGAAGCTGTGATTGTCAATTTTAGACCATTCTTCTTTTTCTAAAAGACATTTAGTCCTATAAATTTCCCTCTGTGTACTGCTTTAGTTTACCTTCTTTCTGCTGAATTTCCCCTGTTATTCATGTATGTTACATTCACCTTTCCTGATAACATATTAACCCTAGTTATTTTTATAGTCACTGTGATAGTTCTAACATCTAGGATATAGCTCAATCTATTTTTGTTGCTTTATACCTTGACAATGGATTGCTTTTTCTTACTAATGTTTCTAATAATTTTAGACAGATTGCTGTAAGAGACTGCAGACTGAGATAAATAGAATATATTGATACAGACTCTTTCCACCTACCAGGCTGTTTTGGTGTATGGCTGTGCCAATCTAGTCAGAAATTGATATAGATATGTGTTTTCTTGTTGTTGCCCTTACTACGTGCAGTGCCCCACAGGCTTCAGATTCCTCTAGCAGCAGGCTGCTATCACTTTGTAGTATTTCGAATAGGACCTGCGTTGCCAGAGATTTTTCCTCAGTGTTTCTTTTTCTCCCTCAGGTTTTAGTTGTCCCTTCACAGCTGCACCAAGTGGAGGTGCCTCTGTCCTCTGTGAGTCTTGGGACCTCCCGCTGTGGTAGACTTCTGTTGTGTGTATCTGCTGACCTGGTCCAGCCTCTGTTTCACACAGGCCATGGGCACCCTGGGCCTCAGGGTGTTCTCAGTGTTACTGCCCCTCGTCTTTGAAACACCACCTTTCATCTGTGATTGGTCTCTGGAGAGAGTTTCCTGCCTCCCAGAATTTGCCAACCTTGGCTTATATCTGTGAAAGATGGTTGAACCAAGATGGTTTCCTGACTAGCTCCCAGGAGTCTTTACCAATAGCAATAGGTCTTTGCATGTACCCCATGGATAAGGATTTTTTCCCCTTCCCCAAGATCTTAAGGTTTTTACTTTGTAGGGATAAACGGTGAATAGGTGGGTAAAACATAGTTAACCCTTGAACAATGCAGAGTTTAGAGGTGTCAACCCCCACACAGTCAAAAATCCAACTATAATTTTTGACTACCTCAAAACCTAACGATTAATAGCCTACTGTAGCCTGGAAGTCCTACTAATAATGTGAACAGTTGATTAACGCATATTCCATATGCTAATATATACTGTATCTTGTAATACAGTAAACTAGAGAAAAGAAAATGTTATTATGAAAATCACAAGGGAACATGTATTTATAGTACTATACTGTATTTTCAATACCATAAGTTTATATTATCTGTTTATAATATAAATTGTCTGTCTGAAATGCCAAACTCAGCTGCAGAGCTCAGTCCACAACACACATCAAGCAATTAAACATTTTCTTGTAATGTCATAGCTGTTTTTTTCTGCCTCTTGGACACACTTCCAGCATTACTAGTCACACTTCGTATGGGTCTATGGTGTTATCCAAGGTTTGCAGTATTGCACTAAACTTGGTGAAAAATATGCAAGAACTATGAGAGGTTACTTTTTACTGCATGATACAATTTGCTGGAGAGACAATCTGCTCTCACCATGTTACTTGCAACATTTGAGCTCACACAGTTGCAACTGGAGTTGGCTGTGAAATTATCACAGTAGTACAATATGTACTACAGTTAATTTTATGCAGTTATAATTTAATGCCACATTTAGACATTTGTTTATATTTCTTTAGACTGGGCATGGTGCCACGTAAGGTCTGTAAGTGTGTGTGTAAGTTTTGATACATTTTAACTTTCCATAATAGATCTGTGTAAATTTTATAGTAGTAAATGATAGATTAGTATCTAATCATAAAATAGACTAGTATCCGGTTTACTTTATGAATTCATGACCTACCTAACCATTTCTTATTTTTAGAAAATATTTCCAGGCTACACCATTCATATGTGGATTTTTTTTCACATAGTTGCAAACCTCCAAGAAAATTGCCAATATATTTATTGAAAAACTCCGCACAAAAATGGGCCGACACAGTTCAAACTCCTATTGCTCAAAGCCCAAGAGTACTATGCCTGGTGTTCTGCAGCCATAGTTCCACTCAGGAGAGCTCTGTTTCATATCCTTCTGATCCCAACTTTCTCAAAAGCACTTGCTGGAAGAGTCCTTCAATAGCTTGCAAATAAGTACAAACTCCCCTTGTGTCTGCTATTCCAAGTAAATACAGTAGTTCACATTTAGCCTTCATGAGTTTATAAAAATTGCAAGTGATTCTTTCTAGCCTATGTGGAAGATAGTAACCTCTTACTCCTAGGTTATCTCTAAGGACAGACTGTTTGTTTGTTTGTTTGTTTGTTTGTTTTGAGATGGAGTCTTGTCTCGCTCTGTCGCCCAGGCTGGAGTGCAGTGGCATGATCTCTGCTCACTGCAAGCTCCGCCTCCCGGGTTCACACCATTCTCCTGCCTCAGCCTCCCAAGTAGCTGGGACTACAGGTGCCCGCCACCACGCCCGGCTAATTTTTTGTATTTTTAGTAGAGACGGGGTTTCACCATGTTGCCCAGAATGGTCTTGATCTCCTGATCTCGTGATC
This sequence comes from Theropithecus gelada, assembly GCF_003255815.1. Taxonomy (NCBI): domain Eukaryota; kingdom Metazoa; phylum Chordata; class Mammalia; order Primates; family Cercopithecidae; genus Theropithecus; species Theropithecus gelada. The sequence continues at coordinate 48,780,211 of NC_037672.1, forward strand.
CTCCCACCTCGGCCTTCCAAAGTTCTGGGATTACAGGCGTGAGCCACTGCGCCTGGCCAGGGGAGACTGTTCTGTGTTCCCTCTCTCCTTGAAAGAACTTGTCCCTCTTTGGATTTCGGGTTATTTGGTTACTTTGAGAAAAGTTACAGCTTGAAAAAAATTAGAGTTTAATAGATTTTTGGCTTTTTCTCCTGTGGGTGGGAAAAAGTGTTTTGTATCTTTTTACATTCAAAGCAGAGGAGGAAGTTTGCCTGCTCCTTGATTATTCCTATAACATAATTAAGTTCTTGTTGCATTGTAATTACCTTTATGTGTCAGTCTTCTGGATTTGACATTTTTTTTTCCAGTGCTTTTTTTGAAATCCAGTACCTTGTACCTTATAAACTCAGTCACTGTTTTTAATTACATTTAAACAGACTTTAAGTAGTAATTTTGATTAGAAAGAGTGCACTGCTTCTGTATAGCACCGTGGATAATTTCTTTTTTATGAATATTTTATTTTTTGACAGCTTTGTCATTCAGGCACACACACTACATAAAGAAAAATCATAACTCTTCACAAGAACTCTCTTATCATGGCCCATAGGCCCTTTATAAGCTTCTGCCTGGCCATGAATATAACCTAAACTCCTGTTTCCATCAGCCTTTCTCCCTCTATTTTGGCTCACTCATCGGTTACACTCTTCCACGAATTCACTCTTTCTTCTATTTCTTCTGTATGGAGTACTCTTCACCAGATATTCCTTCATCTTATTTCTTCATGTAAATCCTCAGTTCCTGCAGCCCCTCTCATTAGCATCCCTGTTATTCTTTATGTCCTGATCTTACTTAATATTTTCTTTAATAGTCATCATCATTTGACTGTATTTTATATTTTATTTTTTCTATTTTTACTCTTTCTTCCTCATTAAAATATAAACTACATAAGAGCAGGAGCTTTGTGTCTTTTGCTCAATGCTTTATGCCCTAAACCTAGAATGCAGATTGGTCTCTTTTAGGTACTTAATGAATATATATGTAATGAATAATTGAGTAAACAGGAAAGGCGTGGTCTAACCATTAAAGCAGACGTGCTGTAAAGTCAGTTAGTTATGCTATACATGTTCTGTTAGCCCTAGTAGCTCATTTTATGTTACTCAGATTTTACTTTTTTTACAGAAATAATCCACTCCTGCTGAGAAAGAAGATCCCTAAATGGAGTCAACAATTTAGTATGAGGAACAGAGTGGAAAGAATCTGTCCCTCATAAGAAAAGTGTTGTTTAGCATTCCCCATGCACACTATTTGAAAATATTGATATTCTTTTGTAATAAGACTAGAATATATAAGCTCCATGAGAGGAAAGATACTCATTATTTTTTTTTAAACTCAGATGTGCTTGGCATAAAGAAGAGTTCAGTAAATATTTCTTAAACTGTGAGTATAACATGTAATAAATTAGAACATTTAATTCATAGCTAGAAATTCATAGCTAGTATGCCCCACAAAAGCTTTCACAGCAGTGATATATCAAGTACAGTCTGTTGCCTGTTTATTCTGTAAACATTCATTTCAAAAGTGCCTAATGTTTTATTTGACTAAAATAATCTTGTAATAAGATATATTTTAGATAATTTTAAACTTGGCAGAATAATGTATTTTGGTTTAAAATGAACTAAAATGGCTATTCTATTTATTTTATAGCAACTATCAAAACTCATATGACCGTGTTAAGATAGCATGTCCATCCTAATTCATTGTGATTTCTCTTTTTTTCTTCTATCTTTAATTAATGATTCTATCTTGATCTGATTAAGACATATAGTTGGCAGCAGGAGCTAGATCACAGTTATCCATTCATGAATCAATCATTATTATCACAATTTTTTGATAATCACATTTCACTTAGCATAAAATGCATTTGGATTTATTCTCTGCCAGGAAGTAATCTTTTACCATCTGCAGTTTGTTATCATATTCTAATTTCACTAATAATGCCTTTCAACTTAGTAGCAGAAGCATTTCTATTTCTGGGCAAAAAAAACTGTCTATGCACTTTACAAAGCTATGGAACAGTGCATGAGGTCAGAAACACTATTTAATGGTTAGCTTGGCCCCTGCTAGCAGCAATTATGAAGTGAAAGGAGATAATTCATGAAAAATATAGTATAAAATTTGTGGCAACTTTTCAAAAGACAGCTTTTCACTCAGTCATGTGGACTCCTTTCTCTGATATGTTTTTATAAGCAGTATTGTCCAAGTTTAAAAGGATTGTATTTAAATCTTTGACACTAATACATTTGTGTGCAACTTAAATATAAAAAAGTAATGTTTCTTCTAAGTGAAGACATAAAATCAACATACTAGGCTAACATGACAATCTTTCTAACCACTGACATCAGCATGAAAAAATTGAAAACCAAAACAACCAACAAGCAATTAAGCCCCCATTTTTCCACTATTGCCTAGAATCTGCTGCTTTCAGAGAAAAAGCGTGAGTAAATGTGTTTGCTCTATAATCTAGAGGCCGAAGGTGTAAGTAAGGAATCTTGATTTTTAGTTCCAGTTCAGATGTGAATCAGTGTTGTGCCTTGGGTAAAAGTAATTTTTCTCTTTGGGTTTCAGTTTCTTCAGGCATTAAAGGTGGTGATTGACTGACAAGATGGTTTTCAGGTACCTCTCTCAGGAAAAAACACAAACATAATGACATTTCTCTCTTACTCTCTTCTCCTTGCTTCAATTACTGACCAGTCCTTCCTCTAGTTGGCACATTCTAACTTAACTGGTTACCTTTTGATCTGAGAAAATTCTGTTTCTTCAAAGCGGCTTTACATACTCAGGATTCATTATCAGACATTTTTACTTTACTGTTTCTATGTTGGGGTTGGGTGCTACCAGAGAATCGGTATACCCTTGTAAGCTTACAGTGATAGGAGTATGATGAGACCTGTTTATAATATGCCTTTTAAATAATGTCCTGGTGTTTTGGATATTTTTCCCCCCACTGTGTAAGGGTTTATGCACTTTTCAAAGAAAGGCTATCCGTTTACAATGAAACCAATTTCTTCTAAGTACATACACACACACACACATATAGATATATACACACACACACATATATATACACACACATATACACACATGTATAATATATAATTATATATTAATATTATATAGATTGATATAGTTTAGATGTTGTCCCCACCCCAAAATAGTGTTGAAATGTAATCTGGAATGTTGGAGGTGGTGTCTTGTGAGAGGTGATTGGTTCATGGAGGTGGCTTCTCATGAATGGTTTAATACCGCCCCCTTGGTACTGTCCTTGTGATAGTGAGTGAGTTTTGGGAGATCTGGTCACATAAAGTGTGTAGCACCTCCCTCCTCTCTCTCTTGTTTCTGCTCTGGCCATGTGACGTGCCTGCTCCCCCTTCACCTTACACAGTGATTGTAAGTTTCCTGAGGCATCCCCAGAAGCCACGTAGAAGCCAGCATCATGCTTTCTGTGTAGCCTGCAGAACCATGAGCCAATTAAATCCCCCTTCTTTATCAATTACCCAATATCAGGTATTTCTTTAGAGCAATGCAAGAATGAAATAATACATGGATGCATATAAATTACATTTAACACCTTCTCTTCCCCTACACCTCGCCCCAAAATAGAAAAGAGATAAAACTCTAACATAAGATTACTGAAAATTTTCTTTTCTTTTTTTTTTTTTTTTTTTTTTTTGTGACTAGGACAGGCTACTTTGAGTAGGCAATTAGGTTTCTTGTGGATATATATCAAAGAAGCAGTCTCTAGAAATAACATTTCTGATGAAGACATTCTCTTCCCTATGTCTTTACAGGAAACACAGTAATCTGGTATAATTGATTACTTCTACTATGACATACTGCCCTGAACTCTTTTCACAAATGATATCCATAGAAATTGTTTTAACGAGAGTTGGATGTTCCAATTGCACATAAATGTTCTATCTACAGCAATAGCATAATGATATTTTCCATAATTCTGAAAATTTGATTTTGAAGCCTTTTTAATCTCTTTTCACCCCCACAAATGAGGCAAATAGAATACAATGATCACTCTTTACACATACTTGTACACAGTAATCATTGTATTCTATTTGCCTCATAAGGCACAAATTAAAACATGTATCAGAAAGTCCTTTCAACAGCAAAGTTATATTTTTATAATAAAATATAATTTGCATTACCATTATTCACATTTTTTAAACTGAAGGATCCTGAAGTATAGCTTAGCATAAAATGCATTTGAATTTATTTGGAGTTACTGATTACTGAAGATCATAATCACTTGGAGATTAAAGTCTATAACTAGTGATTCAATCAACTGTTAAGGATATGCCCAAAGGAATAAAAAAAAAAAAGGTAATACAAGGTCTTCTCACTCTTTAGAAGCTTAGAGTTGCATTGAAGATTCTAGGTTATTCAACATTAATCAAATATAGGTGAAATATTTTAAAAAGTCATATAACTAAATATGTAAATATTAGGTTCAAAGAGGACACATGGTGTAATATGATTTGAAATAATTTAGCCTAAACTAGTTGGATAATCTTTTGCTTAAGAAGCACATTAACTCTTAAGTCCTTTAAAAAGGGTACCAGTTTTTAATTTTTTTTTTTTTTTTTTACTGGCACAGTGTCCCTGCTTAATAAATATTTGTTAAATAATAAGGTGGCTCTTGAAAGTTTTTTTCTAACTGAAGAGGAAAACCTTGCTCTTGATCATAGTTTGAGCTAAAATATATAGCTCAAACTATATATTTGAGTCTGAATGTATGTGTTCCCCACAAATTCATATAATAAAATCTCTCTCAAGGTGATGATATTAAGATGTAGGGTCTTTGGGAGGTGATTAGGTCATGAGGGCAGAGCCTTATAACCTGATGAAATGACTACAATGAGATTAGTACCCTTTTAATAGAGGCCCAATGGAACTTCCTTCCCCTTCCCCCATAACAGACATCTTACAAGACCCCAAATCTGCTGGCACTTTGATGTTGGACTTCTCAGACGCCAGAACTGTGAGAGGTACATTTCTATTGTTTATAAATTATACAATCAAAGGTATTTTGTTAGAGCCCCCTGAATTAACTAAGACAATAAGTGTGCTTGGCAAAACAGACAATTTAAGAATTAATGGAAATAGTATCTCAAAAAACATATACTATCTCTAGATTTCTGGACAACCTCACTGCAAATGGCTCAACTTATAATGCAGTCATCAGAGAAGGGCTTGTCATGATTCAGTAATCATCCCTTATTTGCAGTTTTGCTTTCCATGCCTTTAGTTACCTGGAGTCAACCACGGTCTGAAAATACTTTTATTTTTTATTGTTTTATTTTATTTTATTTTATTTGAGATGGAGTCTCACTCTGTTGCCCAGGCTGGAGTGCAGTGGTGTGATCTCAGCTCACTGCAAGCTCTGCCTCCCGGGTTCACGCCATTCTCCTGCCTCAGCCTCCCGAGTAGCTGGGACTACAGGTGCCTGCCACCATGCCCGGCTAATTTTTTGTATTTTTAGTAGAGACAGGGTTTCACCATGTTAGCCAGGATGGTCTTGATCTCCTGACCTCGTGATCTGCCCACCTCTGCCACCCAAAGTGCTGGGATTACAGGCGTGAGCCACCGCGCCTGGCCGAAAATACTAAATAGAAAATTCTAAGAATAAGCAATTCATAACTTTTAAATTGCATAACATTCTGAGTAGCATAATGAAATCACACCATCCTGCTTCTTCCCTCCCAGGACGTGAATCATCCCTTTGTCCAGTGTATCCGCAATGTACATACTACCCACCCATTAGCCACATAGTAGCCATCTGGGTAATGAGACAGACTGTATCCATTATTAAGTAAAATAAGTAGTGCCTGTATTCATGTAACTCTTATTTTACTTCATAGTGACCCCAAAGTGCAAGAATAGCAATGCTGGCCATTGGAATATGCCAAAGACAAACTGTAAGCTGCTTCCTTTAAGTGAAAAGGCAAATTCTTGACTTAATAAGGAATGAAAAAAAAAAAAATCATATGCTTAGGTTGCTAAGATCTGTCTATCTTATTACAAGATAAAAATCTTTCTACATAATTCTGAAATTATACAGAAAAAGGAAATTCATACATAGTACATATAGGCTACAGTACTATCTATAGTTTTAGGCATCTACCGGAAGTCTTGGATGTATCCCCCATAAAAAAGGGAGGACTAATGTATTAATTTAAGAGGAAGAATTTAATAAAGCATCAGGAATTATAAATAGCATGGAAGAGTAGTCATTTCTGTGTCAGGCAGAGAGAACTGCTCATTGAATATTAATTTCTGCAGGCAAATCTTTATCCAGGAATAGTAATTACAGTCCCTCTTATCCTCATCAAATAATGTTCTATTTACTGACCAAAGGTTTAATAGTAATGAGATGAACAGATGTAGTGAAATTACCGTGTTACTTTTCTCTATATATCTTAGTACCATCACATTAATTTTCCATGAAATCTTTATAAAAAGGGGGAACAAATACCATTTTGATAATGTATAGGGCAGTGTATAATTTAAACTCCAGTGTGCTGGTTACGTGTGTGCTTTGAAACTAGAATGCCTGAGTATTAATCTGGTTCTATGCTTTTTAGCAGTGTAAATTCAGGAAAGTTACTTAACCTCCCTGAGTTTCATTTTCCTCACCTCTAAAGTGGAAATTATATCAGTACACACCGCATACCTCTAAGGATCACTATGGGAACTGAATGAGTTAATATATCTTAGAGCAGTGACTGATACATAGTGAACACTCAGTATATGTTAGCCATTGTTTTTAGATTTGAATTTTTAAGACAATGGAATCCAAAAAGAAAGACTATATGTAAGCCAGTGTATTTAGGAAGGGCAGATGGGATACAGTTAAACAGGTGCTTAAAGAACAGTAAGGAAAAATTGACTGTTACAGTTGTAGATAAAATTCTGAATCACTATCGACACAACAAATGACTGTTAGCTACCTGCTACGTGCAAATCCGTGTTTGGTGCTGTAATTCAAGAAAATAATGGATTTCATGAAAATTCCTTCTTGCATCCCAAGGTTTAGTTTTGAATTTTAGGTTTTTAACTGTTCTTACAATGTTCATATCTCACATCTCTTGCATATCTTCTTTTAGTAGCATTTTCAGAAAGAGATCAAACTTGTTTTCCAACCTGGAGATGCCTTAGAGCTACACATAAGTTATGACTAGGAGAGATAAAGTAAAGACAGTCACCTCCTTTGGCTTTTCCATGAGTGCAATCAGAGGAATCAGCTAAAATAATTAAAGCTATCAGCTTGAAATTTTCTCTCACTGTGAGTAAATAAACTTGTGCAAACTGTGTATGTCCCTGAAACATCTTGCTGAGACAATGAGATTGTACTGAAAAGAAACCAATGTCAATGACACACAATGACAGTTTGGTTTTTTAGTCAGAATTTAAATGAGATACACTTTTAAATATAATCTCTAAGTTTATGAAATTTTAAAACTAGGTTAAGATCATCTCATGATTTACAGAACTCGGCTTTTTTTTCTCTACTCACTAATATGCAAAAAATGCAAATAAAATTTACTAGTATGATCTCAAAAATATTTTTAAAATTTTAACATATTTTCCTGCCTATATTCCCCCCATTTTTACTTTGTATTGAAAAACACAAAAATATTATAGCCTCTGTCTTATTTAGTAACTATTCTTAAAATGTTGAATAAGTTTTGAAGAGTATTATTTCCATTTATAAAACAACAGAATGATTGACCAAATTTATAATGGAAACAAGTAACAATCTACTTGGAATAAGCTTATTCTTCAACCAATTCATTATAGAACTTTTTAAGACAAGGATGAATAGACTGACAACAAACTTATCTAAAGCAATAACATGAAATGTCATTAAACATATGCTAACATATCTAGAAGAGTGACATCATCTACTTGGGGATGCAGCAGAAAATTATTGGAAAATAAGGCCAATTTCATTTCCTTTCAAGTTTTAGATGTGAAGCACAATAAACTCTGGTTCAAGCAAAAAGATTTGGAAATTTGGTTAAACCCAGTCTTTCAGTTAGTAATTCACAAGCATGCTTTCCACCTTGATGAAATCCATGCAGTGTCACTTACTCTGTCCTTACTTTGTGCTTGCCTATTAAGGAGAAGCAACATGGAAGAAAATAGTCTAGACAAAAGCAGGTAAATGTGGAGGGAGAAACAATGCCCACTAGTAGAAGCTCTTGAATTTAGTATATGTCCTGGCAAGGAGCTAGTAAATGCTGATATAAATTTATCTTACATTTCTAAAATTATAATTCTATCATAATTAATAAAAATTATAAAATTAGATCTTATTCCCAAAGCCCCAAGCAGCAGCTCACATTACCACTTCAAAGTAGAAAAAGAAAATGAGTAGGAGAGAGTTACACACAAAAAAGGCATTCTTTATTTTATTATCTGTAAGTAATGATGGGAAAAATACAAGATGAAAAATATATAAATAGATAGTATTAGGATGGTGCAAAACTACCAAAACCTGCAATTACTTTTGCACCAAACTAATATTATTTTTTATAATGTTACATTATAGATAATATTTTAATAAATTAATGTTATAAGTTTTACTGTTATATAGTGTATACCATTGTGTGTAATATGTTAAACATGGAATATTATTAAATACATATACACATAAATTTATTTCTTATGTTACTTAACTTTCTGATATTGTGCGACATTGAGAAAAGATAATTCCCTTTAATTTAAACAAAATATATTTAGAAATTACACTGTAGGCTTTGGTGAATAAAATACAATTCTTGAATTTAAATATTTTATAATCAGTATGGAAATCCAGCCTGGATATGTAACTTCCTAAATACTTGAAAATTTCAGTTTATTTATCTGCAAAATGGATATATTAATGCTTATGGGTCTATTTAGAAACATTAAAATTTTTGAAAGATTTAAGCTCCAATTCCAGCTATTAAAAGACAATTACCTTTTCATTTCAAAATTCAAAACTATATAAAATCATATTTAGTCCCAAAGATGAAAATACTTATTAGAAAAATGAACACTATCATTCACAATTTTTATATTTGACAGCTAACCATTAGTCACATTCTAAGTATCAGCCAAGATCATTTCTTATGTTTTACTCTATAAATTTGAGTATATCCATGTATAGGCTGTAGAAATGGGAAGAAAATGAGATTTGTTCACAAGGAGTTAGGAGAAATTAACTGTAGATTTGCTGCCCTGAGTAAATACTCCTAAAGTTTATTGTAAAACTTGATTATTATCAAGTACATATCTTCTGCACACAATTCGCTATGCAAAACCCATTAAGGATTGTGCTAAAGATGATCGAATTGTTAAATGAAACAGAATCCTTGGTATACAGAATTAATTATCAGACGTGAGTGAAAACATACACACCTCTTAGTGTCAATCTCTTTTATTTAAGGGTAAAATGATATCATTATAATTCTAAACTGCAAATGCTTCTCATATGTTGAATTTCATAGTACTATTTATTCAGTTTCTCCTTTCGCACAAAAAAGCTTTTGTATTTCAAAGTAACGGAATTGTAAGAAAGCCCAAACATAACTATTCCAGATAAGAGCCTTGAAACAGAACGCAGCCATCTCACTACAATTAATATCTCACTAAAGTAAGTTTGTTCACTTTAGTAGTAATGTCTTCAACATAACTGATAATTTTATATTAGGATAAAATCTTTTCCAGCAACTTGTTTTATTCACAGATATATGCAACTTTAAATTGTCTTTTTATAGATAGTGAAGATTGAAATAAGTGTAATTAAATCAGAAACAATTCTTATACTATTTGAGTAAGTGGCACTGACATGGAAACTGCCTCCTTTTCTGAATACAGAAAATACTTATATAGAGTCAAGGCCAAGTTTGTTCCCTTTCAAGAGTTCAAAAATGTTGAATTGACTTTAAAACTATCTAAAGGTTTATTTTAATAATACATAATGGAAATGATCTGTCTTTTAGCCCCGAAGTGACTTTGACAAACTCCAGTTTCACTCTTGAGTGTGAATGAAAAGATTAAGACAAAAAAAAATTGAGGAGGAATCAGAGTCAAAGAAAATGTTTGATATTTTCTTACTGTTGTATTCACATTATCACAGGGAGTATAACTAGTGCACAACACATGTCTAATGACGCTCTTTGGTAAACGTATCAACAACTATCTTTACTAGCTAGCCAGAAAAGACATTATATAAGAGACAAACAAGTACGATTCTCTTCATATCTTTGTATGGATATGACAGTAACTTTTTTTATAATTGCTAGATACTTCTCTTCATCTTCTTCCTCATTCTCCATCTTATTTTGAAATTTTGGTAAATATAAAATGTGAAAAGAAAATAATAACTGAAATTCTTACCACTAATAATATATTATCAAATTATATTCCCAAGTTAATGACAGAGCATATTTTATATTTATATGTATAAGATTTAGAGGTTATTTAAATGAGAAAACCTTAAGCTCAAATCCCTTTAAAAATGATGTTTGTTAGAATGAATTATATAGTTCCTGGGAATAAAATAATTAACAGCAAGTCTGTAACTGCCTCATTTCCTCCTGAGAGGGGTCAATGTCCACCTTAATCAGACCTCTTATAAATATTCTAATGTATTACCTAGCTAAGCTACAGGACAGGTGTTCTTATCTAAGAATGTTTTTGAGGTTGAGGCTATTCTTAGTATAACCAGACTGCTTAGTGTAGGTAAGCCCTATTTGTAAATTAAACTGGCATTTACAGATTCCTTGAAAGCAGTTGACTGGAGAATAGAAGCTGTCAGGTAGTCTCTACCTCAGTGTGGTAGCCAAATGTCTAAGAAGTCATACACTTTCTGAGTGCTTAGCTGTCATTTAAAAACCAAAATGTGTTCTAGTGCAGAAAAAGATACTTTTGGTAGCTGCACCAGACAGGATAGGGAATATTCTAGAGAAGACTGCTATATCTCTGCTTAGTTTTCACTTGTACCTTTTACCCATCATTACCTAAATGTCGCTGTTTAGTATTATTTGTGAGTTGCTAGTCTGCTTTGATAATTCAGCCCTTTATGGTACAAGCAGTTCCCAAGCCTTCACTTTCTTCAGTAGAATTGTACATCAATACCCTTTGGCATATTATTTTGCAATGCCCATCATTAGAACTGTTGGAGTTTATTTTTCTATCCATTGATTTAAAGCTTGGTCATATGACTTGCTATAGCCAATGGAATGCCAGTAGCCAGGATTTGACCTTGTCTCTGGTACGTCTACTATCTGTCAGAAAAGCATGTTCTATCTAGTCGCTGGTCCACAAATAAGAGACATGTGAAGCCCATCTAAGCTGGCCCTTCATAGCCTGAATCAGAAAAATCCCAGCCCACTCACAGATAAGAAAAATAATTCTATTTTAACTCCTTGAAATTTCAAGGTATTTGTTAGGCATTAAAAAACAAAACAAAACAAAACAAACAACAGGAAAAACCTGATGAATGTATAAAATTAAAAGAGATTTCTGCAATGGCTATTTATTTATTTATTTATTTTCAGACACAATCTTGCTCTGTTGCCCTGGTTGGAGTGCAGTGGTGCAATTTTGGCTCACTGCAACCTCCGCCTCCTGAGGTCAGGCGATTCTCCTGCCTCAGCCTCCCGAGTAGCTGAGATTACAGGCATGTGCCACCATGTCTAACTAATTTTTGTATTTCTAGGTGAAACGGGATTTTGCCATTTTGGCCAGTCTGGTCTCAAACTCCTGATCTCAAGTGATCCACCTGCCTTGGCCTCCCAGCGTGACGGGATTATAGGCGTGAACCACCACATCCAGCCTTAAATAGCATTTTATTTTACCTGTTGCATAACATACTTTCAAATTTGCATTTAAATTAACTAGACAAATTGGCTTCTGCAAAATTTTGTAAATTTATTTTTGAAAAACAAACTAAAACACAGACATTGGGAAAAAAGTTAGCAAAAGTAAAAATATATGTGTTGAAAAATCACATATTGTAGAACTAAGAATGATCTAATCCTTCCTGCCTTCTTTGGCTATTTCTATGAGCACTTATAGCCCCATGCAACTACAATTATCATCAAGTTAACCTAAACACTATTCCACTTCATTATATAATTATGCTTTCCTACAGAAGTTGATACTAGCACTTAAAATATGTGACTTTTGGAAAAATATATCATTCCAAATATCTAGATAATTGACAAGGAAATACTAATTAGCATTTCCTTCCATGGAAACACAGTACTTTATCAGAATATAGCAGACAGTCAGAAACCTACTATCTGTACATGTGGGAGGACCTGGAGGAGAATACTTCCTTACCATTTGAAAAGTCCAGTTTTTTTTTTTTTTTAAATTTTCCGATAAAGCATATGAATCAACATAGCTATGACAATCTACATTGAGACAGCATCAGTTTGACTAGGCCCAGAGGATAGAGGCTGCTGCTAACCTCATTAACTGGGGAGTCTAAAATGCTGTCAAATTACATACACAAAGAGGTTTTCAAGTAAACAATAGCATTTCATAGCAAAGCAAACTCTCTCCATAAAAATATCTAGCTGAGCTTTGAACAAACATAAACTTTTTTGTTGATCTTAATTTAAACTATAAGCAGACAAAAGAAATCTCTGAGAAAGGAGTAAATTAAAACAATAGTTTGTGGGCATGATGAACTCATGTAAAAAATAGTAAAGATGGCAGTGGTCTAGATAATTTGAAAAAGAAACTATCAATATAATTGGTATCAAGATTATATATTTAATGACCTTGTTTTATCCAGTAAGGTAATAGTTTAGAAACATGCTTCTCAGAACACTTTTTTTTGTCCTTTTTTTTTTTTTTTTTTTTTTTTTCCAGAAAGACCATTGTATTTGGAAAATACAATGAGGAAAGTTCAAAGCTTTTTGAGTAATAGAATTATGTTTATTTATCTTTGTATATGGCATAGAACATAGGTTTAATTATAATGTCCTTCTTAACAGAAAAATGTTAAACTAATATTTGGCATATCCATAGAATGAAAAACATAGTACTGTTAACATATTTCATAACAATACATAAATAAAGTGTCCAAATCAATCATCATAAAATTGAAAATAATTTGATTCAACAATTAGTCCAGTGGCTCTTAACTAGGGACAATTTTGCTCCCTCAAGGGACACTTGGCAATATCTGCAGACATTTTTTAATGCATCAGGACTGAGAAGCATGTTACTGGCCACTAGTGAGCATGACGGAGTTGCTGTCAAACATCTTACAATTCACAGGATGCCCACACAACAAAGAAGCATCCAGTCCAAAATGTCAGTCGTGTCGAATTCAGGAATTATCCCTTTGTCTGAAATGAAACAACTCATTTGTCCAAATAATTTGACTTTCTCATTTCAGACTTCAGTAAAAGTTGGAGAAATCTTAAAAAGCTTTTTCTCATCCAGATTGGAATATTAACATTCTATACTCATTTGCCTTAATTATGTTTCTGTATTTCTGCCATGCATTTCAAATGTTATCAAATGGAAGAGTGCTCCTTGCATTAACCTGATTGATACACTTACATTATACGTACTTGCCCCTCAGCAAGCTCAAATTACTAAGAGCTCCTGGTGTTTCTAGAGGTAGAATTTACTTTTTGGTGAAATTTTGCAAGACAGCGTCTTTCTACTATGCGATCAAGTGCAGTGCAAATGGTTATACGGTGTCAGAACACATTGAATACACTCCGGTTATGCTGAAGTGAGTATTATTACTAGCATTCTGATACCAAAGTCAATCAAGTAGTAACAATTTCTTTTATAATGCAGTTATTTTAATGTACTGAAATTGCATTACATTTACTGGGTAAAGAAAAGCATTTAGTTGGAATGAGCTAAGTGAAAGATACTTTTAATTAGGATATTTAAAATGATTTTAGAATTATATAACTTAAAAATATTTTTAAAGGTTAAAAATGTACATATAGGATGCCTTAAGAAAATTCAGTATGTAGTAGGAAGAAAAGTTAGTTCAACTTACAAATTGAGAGTTTGGAGAACTTTTCTATTTCCTGGAGTAGAACAAGTATTCTACCTTAGTGATTTAAGCAATAATGGCACACAAAGCAGAGAGCTTACTGATGACCAATTTCAATAGTGTGGAAGGACAACTAAAGAAAAGCCACAATTTCTTTGGCAAACTCATTGCCTCTCAGTGGTTGAACTAAGTCCAAATAAAAACAAATGTTGATGAATATAGACATTCCCACTTCTAAAGTGAATGAGTAGGAAAATGGTGAATAAGTAGAAAAATATTTAAAATTTCTCATAAAAGCAATTGCTGATCAAAGTTCAATAAATATAGTCACTTTACTGTAAAGTATAGATATGATCCCTAGTAATTTATTCATACTGGTCAGCAAATATTCAGAAAACTTGGCTTCTGGAAGATTCTTTAAATTAATGCATCCTGTATTAACAGTGCTTGAGAAAAGATCAAATTAAATCTAGCTTTCATTGTTAGTTTATTACACCAGTTATTCACATTATTAAATTTTAATAATTCACACAGGGTTTTAAGTAAATTTCATTTGAGAAGTTTACTTGAAGCTTCATTGAATCTGGCAATTCAATACACAAGATTCACTGAAGTACACTAACATCCTTCTTTTTTTTGGTAAAAATTGAAGAATAAAACTGAAGGTATAACACACACAATTAAAAAAAAAAGTCAGTAAAGTCTGAATTTTACAGCATGACTATATGCATCAACTTGTAGTGTCATTTTACTTCCTAAAAATGGAGGGGAATGACGCATTGAGTAAAAATCATCTTTGAACACACTCATCTTGACAAGAAATAAAACTTTGATGGTATTGCCTAGCAATCCTTCCTGAGCTCACTGCATACCTGAAATATAAACTTAATATTAAATGCAGATAAGAATTCTGGCATATTCTGTTCATTGAATATTATAATGTTTTCCCCTTCCATTCTTTTCCCTCGCCCATTTCCCACTTCTGAGGCTAAAATAAACAAATACTCTTCTTCCCAGACTAGTTTGAGGCTAGGGGAGTTCATTGACACAGTTGTAGTCAATGAGACTTAAGGAAGCCCTGCTCAAAGTTAGTGGCCCTAATAAAATCAATAAGGCATATATAGAGATGTTTTACTTCATCTCTTCTTTCATTTTTCCTGGCCACCCTCATCTTCTTCTTGCTTTGAAACATAGTCATGTTAGCATGTGAGTTATGATGCTGCTGCAGCCATTTTGTGACCATCAGGGAATGAACAACAACAAAAAAATTCAAAGAATTCTGGAATCAAGGGTCTCTAGACTTTTTGTTCTAAATGATACAAGCTGTTATATTTTATGTGACTGTAGGTCACATCATGTTTCTTTTTGTCAAAAGCTTTACTAACTGAAACAGGGACGCTGAAATATGTACCTGTCAAGCATACGTAATCCCATTTCTATATTAGGAAGTAGTAATTGACATTGACCAAATATACTAAGATGTCTAAGAAATCTCTCTTTCTAACACACACACACACACACACACACACACACACGCTCACACACTTCAGTCACTTTTCCAGTTTCCTTCGGTCTCTTCTCAAGTTTCTTTTCAATTATATATAGAGGTGTATCTCCTTCAATTCCTTCTTGTTTTTATTTACATGCTCATTCTTATTATCAATATTTTATAAAATTGAAAAACATTTTTACTTGGGATTTATAAAATTGTGTCCAGAATATTAAACTCATAACAATTTTCTATTATAATGATCCTTGTGGCAGATACTTGTGTTTAATCTGGCAAAATTTAAAAGAAAAGAATGACCTGATTCTAAATATCTTACCTGTAGAATGCGTGAATTAAAATTATTGCAAACACAGCAAGATTCAGTAGCTAAGCAACAGATGAGAAATTTGAGGGCAAGAAATTCTGTGCTTTCTTCACTGTGACTCTATTTGACTTCAGGAAAGTAATTTACACAATAGTTTGACATCAGTGAGAAACATGTACTTATCATGCACAAATATAACTGAAAATTAATACTCTTATTAATGAATAATAAGTTAGAAATTAAAAAAGATAATTATAATTGAAAAGCGGTAATTAGAAATTAAGGATGGTAGAATCTGGGTTTCCCTCATTGTTTACTTAGAAAGTTCAGATTATGGGGGGCGGAGCAAGATGGCCGAATAGGAACAGCTCCAGTCTCCAACTCCCAGCGCGAGCGACACAGAAGACTGGTGATTTCTGCATTTTCAACTGAGGTACTGGGTTCATCTCACTAGGGAGTGCCGGACAATTGCTGCTGGTCAGCTGCTGCAGCCCGACCAGCGAGAGCTGAAGCAGGGCATGGCATCGCCTCACCTGGGAAGCGCAAGGGGGAAGGGAATCCCTTTTCCTACCCGGGGGAACTGAGACACACAACACCTGGAAAATCGGATAACTCCCACCCCAATACTGCGCTTTAAGCAAATGGGCACACCAGGAGATTATATCCCACACCTGGCTGGGAGGGTCCCACACCCACGGAGCCTCCCTCATTGCTAGCACAGCAGTCTGTGATCTACGGGCAAGGCAGCAGCGAGGCTGGGGGAGGGGCCTCAAAGCTGGAGGCATCATGCTACCTGACTTCAAACTATACTACAAGGCTACAGTAACCAAAACAGCATGGTACTGTTACCAAAACAGAGATACAGACCAATGGAACAGAACAGAGTCCTCAGAAATAATACCACACATCTATAGCCATCTGATCTTTGACAAACCTGAGAGAAACAAGAAATGGGGAAAGGATTCCCTATTTAATAAATGGTGCTGGGAAAATTGGCTAGCCATAAGTAGAAAGCTGAAACTGGATCCTTTCCTTACTCCTTATATGAAAATTAATTCAAGATGGATTAGAGACTTAAATGTTAGACCTAATACCATAAAAACCCTAGAGGAAAACCTAGGTAGCACCATTCAGGACATAGGCATGGGCAAAGACTTCATGTCTAAAACACCAAAAGCAATGGCAGCAAAAGCCAAAATTGACAAGTGAGATCTCATTAAACTAAAGAGCTTCTGCACAGCAAGAGAAACTACCATCAGAGTGAACAGGCAACCTACAGAATGGGAGAAAATTTTTGCAATCTACTCATCTGACAAAGGGCTAATATCCAGAACCTACAAAGAACTCAAACAAATTTACAAGAAAAAAACAAACAGCCCCATCAAAAAGTGGGCAAAGGATATGAACAGACATTTCTCAAAAGAAGACATGCATACAGCCAACAGACACATGAAAAAATGCTCATCATCACTGGCCATCAGAGAAATGCAAATCAAAACCACAATGAGATACCATCTCACACCAGTTAGAATGGCAATCATTCAAAAGTCAGGAAACAACAGGTGCTGGAGAGGATGTGGAGAAATAGGAACACTTTTACACTGTTGGTGGGATTGTAAACTAGTTCAGGCATTATGGAAAACAGTATGGCGATTCCTCAAGGATCTAGAACTAGATGTATCATACGACCCAGGCATCCCATTACTGGGTATATACCCAAAGGATTATAAATCATGCTGCTATAAAGACACATGCACACATATGTTTATTGCGCCACTATTCACGATAGCAAAGACTTGGAATCATCCCAAATGTCCATCAGTGACAGACTGGATTAAGAAAATGTGGCACATATACACCATGGAATACTATGCAGCCATAAAAAAGGATGAGTTTGTGTCCTTTGTAGGGACATGGATGCAGCTGGAAACCATCATTCTTAGCAAACTATCACAAGAACAGAAAACCAAACACCTCATGTTCTCACTCATAGGTGGGAACTGAACAATGAGATCACTTGGACTCGGGAAGGGGAACATCACACACCGGGGCCTATCATGGGGAGGGGGAAGGGGGGAGGGATTACACTGGGAGTTATGCCTGATGTAAATGACAAGTTGATGGGTGCTGACGAGTTGATGGTTGCAGCACACCAACATGGCACAAGTATACATATGTAACAAACCTGCACGTTATGCACATGTACCCTAGAACTCAAAGTATAATAATAAAAAAAAAAAAAAAAAAGAAGTCACAAACAGTTTGACTTCAGCCATTACTAATCTGCTGAACACAATCACGTTAAATTCTGGAAAAGGAATCTGGGATTTTCCTCTGTTATTAAGGTCACTGAAGCTACAGGACTTGGGAAAACATCTAATTGTCTATGTAAGAGGGCGTCTCTATTCTCCACTTCCTTCTTTAAAACATTGTACTCAAAAGACATTAGAAATAAAGCAAAATAAAATATATTCAACTTAAAAAAAAAAAAAAGAGAAAGTTCAGATTATTTCATTAGAAGACCTTGTTTCAGGCTTAGTGGAATCTTCAGATATGCTCCTTTTTCATTTAATGTTTTTTTTTTTTTTTCTAGTCTATTCAGCAATACAGTGAAATCCATGTTCCTTCATTTATATTCCTATTTCAATCACACAGTGGCTGATTCTGATCACTATTATTTCCTCTGAGAACAGGAGCTTTATAATCAAGTGAATGATCAGTGTTGTTCTTCCTCCAGACCTCTTAAGCTCACAAATAAATCTCCATGGTCAGCTACCTCTAAGCTGCTGGTAGAAAACAATCAGTGTGCAGATCTGACCTCCACAAAACAACATCTATAACTCGAACATATGTTTCTTTTATGTTTCAGAATACCTTTCCTTTTCAGTCTGGGTGAGGCTTGATATACTCAGTTTGCATAACAGTCCATCTGTAGCAATTCTACACCCCTGCAGGTTTCCAAACTGCTCTGAGAGATAAAGATGTCACTGCAACACATAGAAACCTATGTGGGACCTTAATGAGTTCAGAAGATGATGGCATCATTAAAGCAGCAAAGAATTCAGAAAAGCAGCATGTCGTAAATTAAGAGTATGAATTCAAAGGTGACTGTTGGAGATGAGGGGAGCATAAAGGGGGTTCTTTCATAATACTATTGGAAAGGAGTTTATTTTGCAAATGAGTTACAAGGACAGCCTGTAGCTAGATAGTAGCAAGAAATGTCAGCAGATACATATTCTTGTATTTGTAAGCAAATTAAATATAAAAGTCCTAAGATCATGCTACCCAAAAGAACACACTTTATGCTTGCAGTTTGTTTACTTCCGGAGACAAATATAACAGCATAAATCAATTTGTTCAATAATTTAGAATTTAGAGTGAATTATTCAAGGCTTTCAGGTTGTTTTAAGTCAAATGTATTATAGTTTTCTTTGTGAGGAAAAAAAGTACAAGAAATACTAAGTTTTGATTTGTTAGACTATCCAATTTATTATCATTTTTAAAAGTGAGTTTGTAACCACTATGGGCAAGTGAAGAACCTATGAATGAAAAATAATAGTATGGAAAACCCAGCACTGTTTTGTCAACCTAGCAACTTATTCACTGCTAGACCACAGAGAGAGGGGGCGGAACTTTGTGCAGTAAGTTCTTATGATTCCAGCCAACTCTTCTGGGTATAGTTCAAAAAACCTACACTCTACTTTGAAGAAATAATTGAAAAAGATGAACAAAAGATACTATAAGACTGCATCTTTACCATCCTACATGTAAATAAATGATTAAAGTATATATTAAAACTCATTAACATATCAAACCATTAGAAGGTTATATCTGTTTTTCACCATGTGGATGATAACTTGGCATTAGTAAGAAAAATTATGACAATATTACATAATAGTCAGTGACATAGTACTTGTCTCCATGTGTGTAGAAAAAGCTGAAAATGATAGAATGAAGAATAAAATAAGGCATTGTTTTATTTATCTATTTTTAAAATATCTAGTTGCAAGATTAAATGTCTTTTTTCTTCTTATGATTCTGGATTTTTAAACTTGTTATTTTCTTTTGATTTTTTTTCCAACCAACTTGATTCCTTACTACATTTCTCTTCCAGATTTCAATGGAATGTGAAAAATTATATTTCCATATTCAAAATGCATTTGTATCTTCTTTTAAAACACCGTCTTAACAATGGATAAAATCAGCTAATATTGAAGAAGGCTCCACCAAAGCAGGGAAGAGGTGGTAACATTATAAAACTGGGATAGCATGTGCTTACATTTAAATATAAAGAGTGCCACTTGTTTGAATCTGAGATTTAAATTGAAGTGTGCTGTCCTTGTCTTGGGATAGAAAAGTTTACCATATGCTCCAAATTTGTCAACAAACCAGCAAATATAAACCAGGCTGGACACAAATGTTATACAAATACACAATGACTTTCTTGAATGACAAGTTTATTATTCAATCTAACAGAGAAAGACTGGAAAAATATTCCCTTAAACTTATTTCCTACTGTGGTAGTTTCTTTTTCTTTAAACAATATTACAATAATATAATAATATTTCCAAAAGTTTCATAAAATAAAATTACAAATTGCCATTGTTTAAACCTATCTTAATTTTTGTGAATGCTATAATTCAGTTTTTAAAATTTTTTTCATAGTTGTAATAAAAATCCATACTTTTGTTTGTTTCATTTAGCATTTCTATAAGGAATTTTGAAGAAATGGTTTAGTTTGCCATCTGCCTCTTTCAGGTAATGATTTGAGGCCATTAATAAAAATTTATTCTGTACAATGTAAAACAAAAAATGCTTTTAATATATGGCTAATACTGCTTTGGGGGTCAGTTGGACAGTAGTAACAATTAGGTCCTATATTGCAGGGTGAAATTGTGGAATTATCTGGCAGTGAAGAGTTATGAGCTATTTTGAATAGATTGAGATGCAAAACTTCAAAAAGAAATCCACGTGGGCAGAGTGTGGCGCAACAAAGGAATATAACATATTGTTAATTGGACTTGGTAAGCATCCATGTGTTTGTTGTGTAAGCATCCATGAGTTTGCTCCTTTTCCAGTATTATCCAGTCTCCTCTACTCCTTTTCATATAGATATGGCTCTCTAACTCACATTAAGTTAATGTGCTATAGCAGATTAAATTGCTGGCATTTCGTTATTTGAGGTCAAGTCATCATTATCTTTGTTTTGGTTAAGTCACCTTGAGGCTCTCTTTAACTCTGCAAATATGACTCTTAACACCAATTTTTCTATGAAAAAGTAACCTTTCCTTTAAAGTGCATGCCAATGCACGTTGGGAAGCTAAGTCTTCATTTATTCTCTTTAGTGTTCAATGAGACTTTGATAAGTCTATGTCTTTGAAGGAGAGAAAAGGTAGGTGTCCAGAAAAATCTAGATAGAACTGTTGGTGACCACAGTCTACAAACACCAACATGTGCACACGAGAATACACACTTAAATTCACACACATACACATACATAATTATTATGAATAACCACAAAACGAGACTTTGAAAAACGTAACATAGACAAATCATTCCCAAACTTTGGCATGCATCAGAATCATCCAAAGGGCTCAGTAATACACATATTCTTGGTGTTGACCACTAGTGTTTCTGACATAAGACATTTGGGAAGGGGCCCGGTATTTATTAACAGTTTTGACAGATCTCCAGGTGATGCTGCTGCTCTGGGATAACACTTTGAGAACCACTGATATTGACTACTGTGATTGCTTAGTGCTGTTGAACTTGCCTTAGTAATAACAGAGTGGGAGGCAAGTGTGCCACTACCTATAAAAATTTAGTAGGGGAGCACATTTCTTCCACTGATGGTAGCTGATGCTATGTCCTCTGACATATGTGAGACAGTGCTATAAGACAGTGGAAACAGTAAAGGTAAATAAACTTCTCTGCCACACTGCTAAGACAGCCCTAAATTTTTTGTGGCCCTGTGCAGCACTGATTAACTGCAAAATTAAGAATAAAATGCTTAGGAAGACTGATGGGACATTCCAGAATAGAAGCTGAGACTAATCCCTTTGGAATGAAGAAACCACCTTGCAGTTCCTCTGGAGTATCTGATGAGAGCAGTCAAGGAGAAGAGCAAACTTTTTTAAAATTCAGAGAATCAGGCTCAGAATCATAGTAACTTAAATATTTAAAAAATGTTCATTCTATATTGTCATATAGTCATGCCACTGACATCTCAACCAGTGACATTTCTGACAGTGGTTGACCCATAGCATTGTAATACTGTATTTTTGCTGTGCCTTTTCTACATATAGGTATGTTTAGATACACAAGTGCTTATCATTGTGTTACAATTGCCTACAGTTTTCAGTATTTGGCATAGTAACATGCTGTACAGGTTTTTAGCCTAGGGATAATAGTCTCCACCATATAACCCTGGCATGTAATAGGCTATACCATGTAGGTTTGTGTAAATAGACTTTATACTGTTCCTACAACTGTAAAATAACCTAAAGACACATGTCTCAGAACACATTCCATCATTAAGTGATACATGACTATCAATTAAAGTTGCATAAATGTGCTACCAACAGCTGCCCTCTTCATGAAGCAGATAGTGATGAATAGAGTAGAAGTGTACTTAGATGAGAAACTTGGCCAATCTGATGTAAGTTCCATTATCATAGTAATTTTTCACGTTTTAAACAATTTTTGTATTTTATTATAATGATGCAAGTCCAAATAAATTGACTTATGATACAAATAATAAAGCATAATCAATATTCATAATCCATTTAAAAACTCAGATAAGTTGATTATATTCTAGACTGACAAAAATAATACTTTGCCATTTTTAACATAATTGCCAAGTAAAGCCAATGAGAACAAAATGAGTTTGCAATGATTGTTGAAGACAGATCAGGGAAAGTGACCGATACAATAATGAAGTACAAATATGAAAACAAAAACACTACCTACAAATAATGAGATGGAAAAAAAAAAAAACTGGACGAATAAGTAAAGGAAAACTCGGGAAAAAAGGGCAAAGAAATTGCTGACCACATTCTCTCTTGCTCTTTGTTAGTTGAGGCAGAATGTATAGTTTTTTGTTGTTGTTGTTGTTGTTGTTGTTGTTGTTTTTGAGACGGAGTCTCGCTCTGTCGCCCAGGCTGGAGTGCAGCGGCCGGATCTCAGCTCACTGCAAGCTCCGCCTCCCGGGTTCACGCCATTCTCCTGCCTTAGCCTCCCGGGTAACTGGGACTACAGGCGCCCGCCACCTCGCCCGGCTAGTTTTTTTGTATTTTTAGTAGAGACGGGGTTTCACCGTGTTAGCCAGGATGGTCTCGATCTCCTCACCTCGTGATCCGCCCGTCTCGGCCTCCCAAAGTGCTAGGATTACAGGCTTGAGCCACAATGTATAGTTTTAATGAAACATTTCAAGTTACAACCCAATAGGAATAGTATTTCTATATTCTAACTTCAATCAATTAGTGATCTTCTTGCCAACCCCACATAATTCCAGATTCATTAAGTCAAGAAAAGTGTAAAACCATGGAAAGATACTCCTTTCAGAATTAAATTCTAATTTCTCCCCCATCAATAGCTTCTTCAGCAATCTTAGACAAGTCACTGAACTTTCAATGCTTGTGTTTTTTTCTCAGCTGTAAAGTTAAGAGAATCACAATGACCCATCTTGCACACTTGATGAAGAGAGCATCTGATAAAAAGGAAACATAAAAAAGAGCCGCTGTCTAGGCATGAGGTGACATGTGCAAAAAGAATGCTACCATCTTTGCGTCTTGGCAAAGGGGGACAGAGGGAAAGATGAAACACCTTTTCAATGCTTTGGCATTTGGTATGTGATCTGTCCATATGTCCCAAACTTAAATTCAGAGTCTCTACCAGCAAAAGCAACTGCTTTTATTTCTTCTTAATCAGTAATGCGTTTCTCCCCCAAGGTATTTACAATGTAGAATAAAACTACAGCTCCAGAATTGAACTATTCCTTATTTTTATATGTGCCTGTTAATGAGTTTTAATAATTTTGGGCTCCAATCATACCATTACTAGCCATGGTCATTACACATGCCAAATTAAGATACTCATACATTGAGGCAGTCAGTCTAAAACTACATTTGTGTTGAATAAGAGTGATGTGGAGCATGATTTCCTCTGAATTTGTTTACTCACAGCTGAAAATCCCTCAGTGGTATGACCTTTATATTCAACCTTTAAAACGCTTAACAATACTTTCCCCCAGCAGCTTAAAGCAGGAGATAATTCTTTCCCAGGAGAAAATACAATTAAAATGCTGCAATGCCTGTTGGAGAAGTGAAAGGAAGGATAATGACAGTTATAATAGCCCAAATAATTGTGTTAATTGTTTATTTGTTTGCAATGGAAGGCATTCAATATTTATTGTGCTCAGTTCAATTTAATAGTACTTTTTTCATACCTGTAGCTTCATCTAGGACAGGTCTATCTAGTCTCAAATGATAAGCCATCACTTACAAATTTAATAGTCAAATGTATTCATTCATTTGTAATGTAAATATCTAAAAATGAACAATTTAGTTTGGGGGAAAAAATACCTTGAAACATTTTTATTTGTTCTTTGTAAATTGTTGGTAAGCATGTATACACACATACACCACACACACACACACACACACACACCAGGTATTATTCTTTGGTCAAGGACTGACTTCATGGTTTCCATGGCAACCCAGTTTGCTCAGTGCTCTCTTTCAGCAGCTGCTGATTACACTTTGAATTTTATTTGCATTCATGATTAAGGAGGAGTATAAAAGACCGAGGTAAATTTTTTTTAAAAAGCAACAAGGATAAAAGACATTTCAATCAATGACTCTCTGCAGCTTTAATTAAAAATAAAAGAATAAGAGGAGATACCAGGATTTCAGGAACTTTTATTTAATGGTTGACTGGCTATTGCCGCAATATTAAATGAAGATGTCACTACCATACTGAACTTATGCAATTTGCAGGGCTATACATTATTAGCTACTAAGACCATGTAGACAATTTTTGTGTTCTGGTAATGGTCTCTTTGCTTTCAGAAAACAATAAACACATATTTCTAGGACTGGATTAAGATAAAATAACTTTAAAATATTTACTACAGTATAATTTGTTGAAATCATGCATTGTACCTTCAGGAAGAATGCTCTTTAATATAAAATGTCACTTGTACTTGGCCTTTTTAAGTGCACAGAAATTAATTCTACCAATAATAACATAAGAAAAGAAAGTGCAGTAATTACTAGTGATTAACAGAGCATAAATAGAAAGATAAGAACTCTGGGTTGGAAACATGGAACCCTATTGGGTAAGACTGTAGCATTTTGAAATACCACCTTTGGCCATGTGTACTATTATTTGCTAAGAAAATGTAAAATATCTATGATAATCATATATATTTATATTAGTGAGCCAAAAAAATTGGAAGAAAAGTATTTTTAATTTTATCATTTATAAATAACAAATATTTTTCATTTCCCTGGGTTCCCTTGATAAAATTCCAAAAAATAATTGTTTTTTTAAAGAGTAATAAACGCATATTTAATATTTTATTCTGGTGGAAACTTTTCCCTTTGGACAAAAATTGTGGCCTAAAGATTGTGTTCATACATTAATTTTTTTTTGGGGGGGGTGAATCATTTCAGACACACATTTATTAAGTTTAAACTAATGAAGTTCAAATCAATGAAATAATATTTTGAATTGTAATTAGTAAAAGAACAATGAAAACAGAGAGTCAAAAGTGAATACATTAAAATTATAATCTGTCATTATTTAGGACATAACTGAATCTGCATGTACATATCCTAGAAAATTTGATGTTTACTTATGTTTATGAGGGTCTTGCATTTTTATTTGTTACATAAATAAATGAGAATGCTGTTAGGTGGCAAAACCATACTGTTAATGTATTATTTTGAAACTCATAACTTACTTTAAAATGGAATAATAATTTACATGCTATAATAAATGAGTACACAATTTGAAGAAATATATCATTCTATAATGCTCTGTGGAGCCCTTAATTCCCATTAGTTTAGTGTTTTAATAATTTACTATAATTAGAGATGTTATTCTGTTTAAGTTGTCCTTCTAATATGGACATGCTCACCAGATGAATTCTGCTTTAGAATGCTAGAGCTTGCTCTGAAGCAGAGGCCACCAAAGAAATCAAAGCCTTTTAATAAACCCAGGGGCCATATTTAACATTTGTCTCAGTAAGTCTGGGTTTTCCTTGTCATACTAGGTCCTAGTGAATTGAAACCCTCTTTTTATTATATTCTTAATTATATTCAGATAAAATCATGCCCCAGAAAAGGAAATGTCAAGGCTGCCTGGACCATAAAACTTAATGACTACTGTCTTTCCCTGTAACAAAAAGTAGAGTCTAAGTCTCCATTAAGAAAAAAATTTAGGGACTTGCTTTCTCTTCCCTAGCCTATCTAGCTATAATTTGTATCTCCTTTATCCTATGTACCTATAAAGATGAAAAATTTTATAAGTGGACAAGAACATTTTCTGCAGTTTTGCTTTCACACAAATAATTTGTATGGGGGTTTGAGGCGAACAAAGCATTTTTGAAAAGAGAAAAGGGACCTCATTCACTTTTAAGTGTTAGATCAAATAATTGTGATTTCTAGAAGCCAGTGATTTGCCACAGATGGAATTTTGTTCAGAAGTCCCACAGAGACAGAGTCAGGCACCTGAGAAGGGAATCAGGTACCTGACTCTCCAGGCAGACTAGGACTCTCAATGAAAAATAGAATGAAAACTAAAGAAATTAGAAAGGCACAGGTATGCTATAAAGCAGAAGAGAACTGAATACCAGAGAAAGGATAAAAACTGCACTCCTCCTCATGCAATGACAATGAGTGCTTCCTGTATGCACCAAAAATTCAGAACAATAGAGACTGGCTGGCACCCAGACACTAAAACCTGACATGAGTTGCTAGCCAGCTGACAGCGGGGCACATGTGACTTACTAAAAGTGACAACCGGGGCACTGTCGTCCTGAGTGGGGCACCTAACATATTCAGAAACGACCCTTTACTGGAAAACTCACACTGTTTGACCGGTTAGCCTGTGGGCCATCAATATACTTCGTGATTTTAATTTCCAGTTTCCAAAAATTTACTCCATTTCTCTCCCTGGAGCCTTCAACACCCAGAACTTCACCTTTGAACTGGCTTAGAAAACAATCTTAGGTGTCAGAGTCTTATTTTTTTCCTTAGATGAGGTGGGTTTTTTTGTTGTTGTTGTTTGTTTGATTTTTAATCTGACTGACCTAGGGGAGAAATTAGAGTATTCATCTACCGGGGTCAAGTGCAACGTGTGCTTAGTATTAGGAATCAATGGAAGAGATAGTTTCTTTAGCCATCTAGATAAAATGAACAAAGATTTGGCCATGTGGGAAGAAGTGAATGCTTGCTTCCAGGAACACTAGACTAATGTTGTTAAATATTGTTTTGAACTGATTAAATTTATTCACAACTCTATGATAAGTACAATAATTCTGATTGTTTTTGAGGGATGTGTATATATGCATGGAGAGATTAAGTGAATTATTGCCAGCAATGCCAGTTTCTTGTGAGAATACAGTAAAAAAGGGATGGTATAAAGGTACTGCAGTCCAAATATAACAGCATATCACCAACTAAATATTTAGTTTAGATTTACAGAAAAATCAAGAGGGCAGTAGAAAATTCCCAGATATCCTATCGTCAGTTTCTGCTATTAACATCTTATATCAGTATGATACATTTGTTATAATTGATGAACCAATATTGACTTATTATTATTATTATTATTATTATTTCTGAGACGGAGTCTCGCTCTGTCACCCAGGCTGGAGTGCAGTGGCCGGATCTCAGCTCACTGCAAGCTCCTCCTCCCGGGTTCATGCCATTCTCCTGCCTCAGCCTCCCGAGTAGCTGGGACTGCAGGCGCCCGCCACCTCGCCCGGCTAGTTTTTTGTATTTTTTAGTAGAGACGGGGTTTCACCGTGTTAGCCAGGATGGTCTCGATCTCCTGACCTCGTGATCCACCCGTCTCGGCCTCCCAAAGTGCTAGGATTCATTATTATTAACTAAAGTTCATGGTTTATTTAGGTCTCCACAGTTTTGACTTAATGTCTCTTTTCTGTACTAGAATTCCAACCAGGCTACCATACTCCATTTAGCTGGAATATCTCCTTATGTTCCTCTTGGATGTGGCAGTTTCCCACACATTCATTATTTTTTTATAACCTTGATGGTTTTGAGGAGTACTGGTTAGCTGTTCTGTAGGATGTTTCACTTTTGGTATTAGTCTGGTATTTTTCTCATGATTGGACAGGAGTTATAGGTTATTGGAAGAAGACCACATAAATGCTGTGCCATTTTCATCACATCACATTATCATATTCAGTGTCCGTATTATCAACATGATTTATTACTGCTAATGTCCACGTTGATCACGTGGTTGATGTCAAGTGCCCATTTTCTTTGAGGTAAGAGTAGCCATATAAATTATTTGAGATTCTTCTTCTTGGGAAATGTGTCTCTTCTTTCCTGTTTATTATTCATTTATTTATATCAGTATAGGCATATGTTTCTTCTGAAGTCAACTAAATTTTAATAGATTCCATACAAGATATAAGGCATATAAGCAAAGCTAAATGACAACTTAGTATGAAAATCGTTGCTTAGTGCATTCAAAAAGAATTTGATTTAGAAACAACACTTGCCAATACAAGGTAGAGTTGGCAAGATGGGGAAGTGTTTCCCTACAGGAAGAGTAAAGAGAATCAGTGGATTGTTCTGACTGAAAACTACTCTGATTAAAATATGAGTAAAGAATAATATATGAGAATATTCTTTCAGATACTAAAAAGAATCAGAAACATAATTAGTTTCTGTAAACTTTCTGAACTTTTTATATACATACAACAAGGTGGCTAAGATGGTTATGAGAATCTTCCCTGTTGAAATTCCTTCAGCTTTCATTTTTATCTTGAAATCTTACACTATTTTTCTCTACATTGCCCTTTAGGTAAAAGAAGAATGTGAACTTTAAAATAAATTCAGTGGGGGAATCCTGGCATTTTTATTATAAAAGCTAGATGCCAGATGCCTAAAGAATGACTGACAGAGATTGTTATTGGTCATCACTGGTCATGGCTTCAATGTGCAAAAGATGTAATATCACTAGGGAAAGAAAGAGAGGAGCAGGCAAGAAACTGCAAACACTAGAAGAGCATTTCATGGTTATAGGAAGATGTGATTTATGGATATAAATTTCATGAAAATGAATGTTTATTACCTGGATTCAAATACACAACAAATATTCAGTTCATTTTCTATTAACAACCTTATATTCTAGAAGACTTCCAAGCCTTCTACAAGTGTTTCTATCTTTCATTGGCATTCTTATCAACTATGACATTTTTTTAAAAGACTTTGGGGGATTAATCCTGCTCAACTCAATTATTGATTTTACTGCTTTCATAATGTATTTTAAATATTAGAACATTATACAGTCCCCAAAAATACTGGGCTTAGAAAATAACTACTATAGCATACAATTCATTTTAATGATCTTTATTTCTTCAGAATGTTTATAAACACACACACACAGTGGGAAAAGGAAGTATAAGAGAATAAAGTTTCATATTATCAGTTGGTAGGCAGAAACCATTTGCAGAATGGTATTTTGGTCTGTAATGCTGGAGTGGGAAATGGGAAAGACACTGGACAGTCCCCAGTTCAAAGTCGAAGATTGCAAGGGCAAAGTGAGGTTAATAAAAGTAAGTTTTAAGTGTGTATTTATATTTGAATTATTACCCCCATATTTTTCCCAAACATTTACATGTTCCCCTTTCTTTGTCTTCTGTTTCATGACAATATTTCTTTCTTTAATATAAAAGGGAATGTGAAAAACTTCTATAATATCTAAAGCTCCTTTGTTAACTGGGTGAAAGCAAAGTTATTTTGGTCTCAAAATAAATGAATACATACACGTGTACATAGAAGTAATACAAAGGAGTGAAACCATAAACTGAGGGAATCTAGGCAGATACCACATGAGCAGATGTACCAGGAAGCCAAAGCAGTATTAGCAGCAAAAAGAGAGATGAAGACAAAAGATAAAGAGGGAGCATAGACCAAGGCCAACTAGACACAAGACGGAAGTTTACTAACTATCTGGGGGGTTGTGTGCAGGACCTTTGAATTATGAAATATCATATACATGAAACAGAATTAGACATAGTCGATTCTGCACTCTGCCAGATTCTCTCCAGCTTGTGTGTAGTGCCTTATGAGCAGCAGCATCTCAGAAATATCACTGTTCATTTATCTTCATGGCCTACAGAAAAACATAACACAGGGAACTAGATGCAAGAAACAGTTTCTTGATAACTGTAAGGAAGTGCACTGGCTTAAATTATGAGCTATTTTATCTCAATCTTCATTAGCATTTATTTAATTAAACAACTTCTGAGTGTCCTAAAGCCATAATATAATTAGTGCCCAGGAAGCTTCTAATGTGAATCTTTAGAATATATACTGCATATTCTAAATTTCCAGGACACTAGTAATACCTTGCCATGATCACAAATGTCCTGGAGCATACACAAGGTTGCCATAATCTCTTCCAGGCCATGAGGTTATCATCTACATGATTATTACCTGAATACATTTAAATGATCACTTATGCAACTTGTGAAAATGCCCAAGTTACTCTCAGAAAATATGTACAAGAAACAGTGTCTTAAATAACCAGAATGCTTATGGTTACTTAAGCAACAATAACAAAATCTCCTATTTTCTCTTTGATTTTTCAACATTAATATAGATGACTGATGCAAACCAAATATCAATTGAAATTTACTGCAGATCAATTTGAACATTTATTCCCTATAAATGTGTATTCCACATGCTTTAAAAAAGATTTCTTCTTTCCTATATTTGAACGGGGTTCTGAAAGATCTCTTGCAAACCTAATGAACAATAGTGTCCTTTAGCTAAGTGTTTCTGAAAAAAAAAAAAAGATTTTTTTAACTAAAAGTACCTTACCTCATCAAGAGCCCATGCTTTTGAAATGTAATATATAAATTGCTAAATATCTTCCAAAGATATATCAACATTTCTAAGTTTCTGTTCTTAAAGATTGTGCAATGCCTAAGGACAGACAAACTGAAGACGTCAAATTCAAACAATTTGTATAAACTCTACAAAGCTTTCTCCAGGTATAAATGAAAGGATCATTTTGGGATTAAAGTCTTGATGAGGGAGGTTTGTTAAGATTGAGAAATAATTTGTCAGATGGGTAGATTGCAAAAATGTTCTCCCATTCTGTAGGTTGCCTATTCACTCTGATGGTAGTTTCTTTTGCTGTACAGAAGCTCTTTAGTTTAATTAGACCCCATTTCTCAACTGGGTATTTACCCAAAGGATTATAAATCATGCTGCTATAAAGTCACATGCACACATATGCATATTGCACCCCTATTCACAATAGCAAAGACTTGGAACCAACCCAAATGTCCATCAATAATAGATTAAATTAAGAAAATGTGGCACATATACACCATGGAATACTATGCAGCCATAAAAAAGGATGAGTTCATGTCCTTTGTAGGGACATGGATGAAGCTGGAAACCATCATTCTGAGTAAAATATCACAAGGACAGAAAACCAAACACCACATGTTCTCACTCATAGGTGGGAATTGAACAATGAGAACATATGGACATAGGAAGTGGAACATCACACATCGGGGCCTGTTGTGGGGTGGGGGGAGGGGGGAGGGATAGCTTTAGGAGATATATCTAATGTAAATGACAAGTTAATGGGTGCAGCACACCAATATGGTACATGTATACATATGTAACAAACCTGCACATTGTGCACATGTATCCTAGAACTTAAATATAATAAAAAAAATATAAAATGCTCTTGCAAAAGAGAAAAAAAAAAGATTTAGAAATACTTGTTGGTTTTCTGAAGTCATCTAAATAATTTTGGAAATTTAGAAGATCGTAGTCTTCTACTATACTACCTCTTGTACCATCACTTTCTTAATTACTTTTTCATGTAAGCTTTTCTTCATTTATAACTAAAAACTACTTAAGGGTAGAGACATTTGTCTTTCCTATCTCTTGCGTACCTATGATAAGCAGGTTCCAATTACACGTTTGATCTTTGATCACATCACTCCTCATTTTAAACTTCATCTTCAGGAAAACACACCATGCTCTTTAACATAAACCTATGTGTTCTGTGAACCTACTATCACACTTCCAGAAATAAACTCCCTTCCACCCCTTATTCTAGAGATGAATTTGTAGTTCTCCTTTCAGATAAATGGTTCCTTTCAGAGAAGTGGCTCCTTTCAGAGAAATGACTATGAAGCCATTGCAGACTGACTTTGTGCTCTCTATTCTTTCCTAACTTTTCACCGTTGTGTTATGTTTTTATATGATGTACTGCACCATTTATGTGTCTGTATCTCTTCCTTATGATCTATAAGTTTATTGAGGGCAAGGATTATCTCTTTCACTGTATATGTTAATGGTATCTAAAACCTGGTACAAGCTCAATCAGCAAGTACCAAATTGTTAAAATCACTTAAATCTGAGCTTTATAAACTGCAGTTTGATTTCTGAATGATCTTGAAAGTTACCAACAAACACTTAATTGCTAAATCCATAATTTATTTTCAGTCAATTGGTATAAAAGAAACTTTGTCATTATACTTGAGTCTCTTATTCCAGTTAATCTTGTTCATTAACAGACCTTGATATCTTGCCTAGCAAAGATAAAGGAATTATCTGCTGGGAAAAATATTTATCTTCTATAATCAGACACTCATAACTATTGTTTCTTTTTTCACTCCTCTAAAATATGTGCTCCTAATTGGTAGCTAAAGTATAGGCCCTCATAATCTCATGACTGTATTATTGCAATAGTAAGAAAGAATAGTCTCTTTGTTGCCTGCCTGCTTTTTTTTCAAGGTGGCTATGTGGCCTAATATCTAGTGAAGTGAAGTTATGGCATAGTCTCTTTCATGAAAAAATATCAATGATTTATTCACATAGGCCTTGATGAGCTAAAATAGTTGCTAGGAATATGATTTTTCATTATATATATATATATATAGAGAGAGAGATATCTGTCTGTAATCAGCCGGGCACGGTGGCTCATGCCTGTAATCTCAGAACTTTGGGAGGCTGAGGCAGGCGAATCACGAGGTCAGGAGATTGAGACCATCCTGGCTAACACAGTGAAACCCCATCTCTACTAAAAATACAAAAAATATAGCCGGGCTTGGTGGCGAGAGCCTGTAGTCCCAGCTACTCAGAAGACTGAGGTAGGAGAATGGCGTGAACCCAGGAGGCAGAGGTTGAAGTGAGCTGAGGTCACACCATTGCACTCCAGCCTGGGTGACAGAGCGAGACTATGTCTCAAAAACAAGTAAACAAACAACAAATATATATATATATGTGTGTGTGTGTGTGTGTGTGTATGTATATCTTTTTGTCACTAAAGTAATGCCAAAAACCACAGCTACTTCTGCACCAATCAAATAGAAGTTAGGGCTCTGCTCAGTACATTCTTAACATATAAGACTATTTCATAATAGAAATATTAACTATTCCTTTATTGATTATGTAAAATGTGATTTTTTTCAGGAGTTTTGAGCACAATAGCAGTTTTTATTAAAAATATGCTAAGGTAGTCTTTTGCCATTCATATTGCCATCATTTAAAGCATGAGTTAGTTTTCATTATTTGTACACAGCAACCCGCATTTGGGAAGTTCATGTTAAGAATTAAAGTTCCCCTCATGTGAGTTTAACTACAACTCAATGGATTAAGTTAGAAATCTGAAATGTCAACTTTCAGAGACTGGAAGACTCCTAAACCAGTGACAGTTGACACTAACCTAATTAATGCTATTAACATGTTTAAAGAAGGAATATGCCAGTCAAAAAAAGTGAGAAATTTGGCATTCTGCAAGATATCATTAAGAGAGAATTATGAGAAAAAAGAACTCTAAGCAGTGCCCTGTAAGTTACCGAAGACGGTATTCTTATACTTTGATTTATACATCAGTCTCTGAGAATTTCGTTCACCTGATTCTCCCACTAGATGATACACTATCAGTATGCAAACAAAATCAGATTTGCTAATTTCAACTACCTTGAATTCATCAAGATAATATCAAACTCTTTATTCCCTTCACTAATAATATTTTATTCATTTATTGAAACACTGAAAAGTATCTATTATTTCAAGCTTTCAAATTCTGTTGTCTGAAATCTGATTTTTGTTCTTAATTTTACAATCGCTACCATTACTTTACCCTTATTTTACAGTTTCAAGTTTTTCATATGATCTCTGATAATGTTTCAGATTCATAGACAACCACTGCTGGAAACCCTAATGAACTTAACCAGAAAGATAGAATGTGAAAGTAGGATCCAGAAGGATGCCATAAATACAGCTCCTTTTAAATATCCTGACCTCGAAAATTTCTTAAAATTTTATAATGGCTACAGTGAGACTTTCTAAAAGGATATGAGCTATTGAACTTGATAATTATTAATTTCATACCTAACCAACAGGTATTCATTATTTCAAAAGTATTGGGCATTTCAAGAGTGCTTATTCTCAGTATAACACTGTTTCGATTTTTTTGTTGTTAAAATACCCAGTAACTCATTGAACAAGTGAAAATACACAAAGACTTAAATTATCACAGTTAACCAGGATAAAATTAATACAATATCCATTCTGATGAGTTTCTGGTCTAATTGGTCTTACTGATGATAATCACGTACCCTTTACATTATTGTGGTTTGGAGAAGAGGAAGAAGAAAGAGAGTACACTTTACAGTATACTTCTGACAATTAAATCTTACTAAACTTCAAGGCCAAACTGATGCCCTAAAATTTCTGTCACCTTCTTGGTCCAGAATTACTTTTCAAATCTCAAACTGTTTGCACAATTAAATACAACTTATATTTATTAGTTACTGCTTTCATTGTTAGTGATGTTTTCTTTTTTGTGTGTGTGATTCTGTAACTTCTACTTTTAATGACTATGCAGGTTGCTTCCCAAACACATCAAGTTTAAGGTTATTATAACTAATGAGAAACTTGTTAGTTTTTATATTAAAGTCAATGAAACTGAGTGTTTATATATTTGCTCTATCTATCCTATATGCATCTTCCTGAATTTTAAAAGAACACAGAACATAAATCAGTCCAATGAACTAAATCTAAACTACATAAACAAGAACAAACATAAAACAGAATTTAAAGTTCAAAATAACTTGGGGGATCAACTAAATTCCTGTGCTTTTCACTAGAATAAACAATCTAGAGAAATAAGTAGTCTTACCCAAGATACAAAGGAGATTTGAGTTATGTAGCCCAACTTTTTGCACATGAATTCCAATATTTTCAGAAAGTAGCTGACATTTATTGAGCACTTATATGTGTCAGGCACTGTGCAGTATGGTTAATGTTGAGGTGAGTATTGTTATTAACCCATGTACAGATGAGAAAACTGAAGCATAAACATGCCCAAGGACCAAGGTTAGTATGAGCTGGGATTTGAGGTTAGCTGTAGACCACATTGAACTCAGAATTCAAAAGATTCATCATGTTTGCATAAGATAGCTTCCCATCCAATAGGCTACAGTCTTATAGACACTGTTGATCTCTATTAGATATAACTGGTTTCCATTACAAAACAGCTCACTTCCTGGTTCCTCTTTACTTCAGATACCCTAGTAAAGTGTGCCGTATTCCAACTAATAAGGGCAGATATGTAATACATATACGTGTATATATGTATGTATGTATGTGTATTTATCATATATATATATATATATATATATAAACACTTTAAGTTCTAGGGTACATGTGCAGAATGTGCAGGTTTGTTAAATAGGTATACATGTGCCATGGTGGTATGCTGCACCCATCAACCCGTCACCTATGTTAGGTATTTCTCCTAATGCTATCCCTCCCCTAGCCACCCACCCTGACAGGCCCTGGGGTGTGATGTTCACCTCCCTATGTCTATGTGTTCTCATTGTTCAACTCCCACTTATGATGGAGAACATGTGGTGTTTGGTTTTCTGTTCTTGTGTTAGTTTGCAGAGAATGATGGTTTCCAGCTTCATCCATGTCCCTGCAAAGGACATGAACTCATCCTTTTTTATGGCTGCATAGTGTTCCATGGTGTGTATGTACCACATTTTCTTAATCCAGTCTATCATTGATGGACATTTGGGTTGGTTCCAAGTTTTTGCTATTGGGAATTGTACCCCAATAAACATACACGTTCATGTGTCTTTATTGTAGAATGATTTATAATCCTTTGGGTATATGCTCAGTAATGGGATTGCTGGGTCAAATGGTATTTCTAGTTCTAGATCCTTGAGGAATCACCACACTGTCTTCTACAACTGTTGAACTAATTTATACGCCCACCAAGAGTGTAAAAGCATTCCTATTCCTCCATATCTTCTCCAGCATCTGTTGTTTCCTGACTTTTTTTTTTTTTTTTCTTGAGACAGAGACTTGCTCTGTTTCCCAGGCTGGAGTGCAGTGATGCAATCTCAACTCACTGTAAGCTCTGCCTCCCGGATTCACGCCATTCTCCTGCCTCAGCCTCCCAAGTAGCTGGGGCTACAGTTGCCCACCAGCACACGCACAATCCTAATCAAAAAGAAGAAAGCTGGAGGGATCATGCTACCTGACTTCAAACTATGCTACAAGGCTACAGTAACAAAAACAGCATGATACTGGTACCAAAACAGATATATAGAACAATGGAAAAGAACAGAGGCCTCAGAAATAACACTACACATCTGCAACCATCAGATCTTTGACAAACATGACAAAACCAAGCAATGGGGAAAGGATTCCCTAATTAATAAATGGTGTTGGTAAAACTGGCTAGGCATATGCAGAAAGCTGAAACTGGACCCCTTCCTTACACCTTTATACAAAAATTAACTCAAGAGGGATTAAAGACTTAAATGTAAGACTTAAAACCATAAAAACCCTAGAAGAAAACCTAGGAAATACCATTCAGGACATAGGCATGGGCAAATGTTTCATGACTAAAACACCAAAAGCAATGGCAACAAAAGTCATAATAGGTAAATGGGATCTGATTAAACTGAAGAGCTCCTGCACAGCAAAAGAAACTGTTATAGTGAACAGGCAACCTACAGAATGGGAGAAAATTTTTGCACTCTATCCATCCGACAAAGGGCGATGTTTTCTTTAAAGTCTGTGTAACTTTAATAGAGAATATTTATGAATATGCTTCTTTCGTTCTTTCTCCTTCCTCAAGAAGTAACTATCTCAACATTTTTAAAACAATTTTGGAATTTAAGGTAATAGGGACTTGAGAGTTCAACAGATTGTTTTTATTCTTAAAGAAATAGAGAAATTACATGCCAGAGAAATCTGGTGCTTTGTAAATGTTCAAATATGTGCTGATCTTCAAACTAAAATAAAAACAATTTGATTTGAGTATCTATCCATATTATCTTTATCAACTATGCTGAAAAATTAAGAAATACTAGAGACTTATGTAATTACTAGAAGAGCTATGTATCCTAGGACAACAATCTGTAGATTTAGTGCTTTGTACTTTTCCTAACGTGAATTCTTTGCCAATTGTTATATTTAGTTAATTGAAGTGTTAATGTTTATCCTATGTTATCAAGTGTTTAGATAAAAGAATGGAGAAATAGCTTATTTCTTCATACAGAATAAAAATTTTTCGCCATTTGTTAGCACAACTTTATGGCCATACTACGTTAAAATGTAACACCACTACCAAATAACCAGAGCTCAATGGAATGTACACATTCCCTGATCGTGTGAGAACATTGAAAAATGTAACATAAGTATTGCTAGTAATACATAAAAGAAAGTAAATTACACTTGATTTTGGTGATAGTTTAAGGGCATCCAAAATCTATGTTTGCTGTGTTTTTTAATAACATTATTGGCTAACTTCCTTATCTTTTTATGACTATTAGCAAAAATAATAAAGAAAAGCAAAAACATTTTTCTCTGTAAGTCATGATTATATTTTAAATTATTTTGATTTTCATTAATATGTTTATAATAAAAACTTAATTTTCCTAGAGTATTTGTTTCTATGTTAAACTGCTTAAGTTTGTTTGCTTGAAATACAGGATTGTTTTACCATAAGAAATAAGAGCAGAGAGTGCACAAACAGGTGGCAGGGGAGTAGGAGATCCAAACACTGAATTATATGACATCATATGTAAATGCTCATTTTTAATACTATATAAGGTGGACAGTTGCTGTGCTGGGATCAGTTTGTACTCCTACCATCTGTAGAGGTAAGGGACATAGAAGTTTTTTTTTCAGTGCACCACGTATACACCAGTAGGAGGAGAGAGGTTGTCTTAGGTTATAAGAAGACTGTTGCTACCTTTTGGCTCATAGGCTAAGGGAGAAATCTAGACTCACTGCCTGATTAAGGTTACCAGAGGTGAGACATCTCCAGCAACAGGAATTTTCCAAAGATCTCAAAGGCTCACAACTACTCAAAGAATCACCTTTTAAAGCTTCCTGGACCACAGAGATTGTGGCTGGCAGCCTCTGTGATGTTCCCTGGTTATCCTCATCTCCTAGTATTCACGCTCTCATGTTATTCCTTCACCTTGAGATTCTGCTGGGCTTAATAACTGGCTACCAAGGAGTAAAATACTACAGAGTGGTGGAATGTCACTCCTGAGACTAGGTTAAAGAGTTCATGCTTATGTTTTAGGCTCTGCTCTTTCACCTGTTTGTGGTGAGAGAAGCCAGATATCACATTGTGATGTGCCCTGTAAAGAGGTCCATATGGCAAAGGAATGATTTATCTGACCAATAGCCAGTGAGAATTTGAGGCCTGCCAACAGCCACGAAGTAAGCACGGAAGTGAATCCTCCCCTTGTCAATCCAGTACTTGAGAGGATAGTAGCCTAGGTTATATCTTCTTTCTTGTGAGAGACCCCGAGCTAGAACTACAGGATAAAGGGAAGCCATGCTCAGTTTGCAGGCCACCCACAGAAACTATGAGAAAATTAATCTTTCTTGTAGTAATCTGCTAAACGTGGGGGTAATTTGTTGCTCAAACAATAGATAACCAATGCAAGATAAAACTAGTTAAAGGCAGGATGCCGTGGATCATGCCTGTAACCCCAGCAGTACAAGAAGCTTAGGAGGGCCTGTCACTTGAGCCAAGGAGTTCAAGACCATCCTGGGCAAAAATGGTGAAAACCCATTTCATATAAAAATACAAAAAATTAGCCAGGCATGCATGTGGTGGTGTACACTTGTAGTCCCAGCTACTTGGGAGGCTGTGATGGGAGGATCACTTGAACCCAGGAGGTGGAGGTTGCAGTGAGCCTACATTGCACCACTGCACTCTGTCTCAAAAAAAAAAAAAAAAAAAATGCAGACAGTGATAGGGAGTAAAAGAAGGGAGACAGCTTAGACTTTCTTTAACACATGGACCTGAGCTACAGAGAGAATAAATATTTTATGTTATATCTACTTCTATTTTTTAATGTAGTCTTGTACTGGAAGTTTATTTGCTGAATGGTGACTATGCTGTTTCTTAAAACGACTGAAAGAATGTATACTGTCCAAGAATACGCTGAACAGGCACGGGGCCAGCCATGTATTCATGGAGGAACAAGGGAAGCCAACCCCCACTAAGTAGTTTATGGAGAGACTCTGAGACCAGAATACAGCTACATTTTTCATTATGTTCTAAGTTGGGCTTAATATACTGTGTATACAATTCTCTGGTGATTTTTTTTTCTGTTGAAACATTGGACATAGTGAGTTATGTGCCTTGATATTCAGTGGAATAGAGTTTGCCCAGGGAAGAAATAAGAAATGTAATATAATGTCAAGCCTGCACTAAATAAAGGTCACACACTTGCTGGGACACGCTGGTGAGTATATAAGAGAGCATAGTTGGGACAGAAAACAGTTCAAGCTCAACAGACATACCGTGTAGTAGTTGAGTTCAATGGGCAGTAGACCACCTGAGAAAACATTCTCAAGCAGAGTGAAATATTGTTGTGTTGTGCAAGGTGATTGGATTATTACTATTGTCGGCTTGTTTACTACTATTCCAAGTTTTTAATCCCTCAGGTTTGCAGTTCCAAAGCCTAGTTTTAGAAAAATAAGGTTCTGACATACAAAGTTTATGTACAAACAACTCTGTAACAACAAATGACAGACTGACTGCCTTGCCCACATTATTGCCTTCTATTATTTGAGAACTACTGTGGTTTTGTCTGGTTTTGTTTTTGTCTGAGTTTTCTTCCCATCTGTCTAAATGTGGTTTGTTGTTAAATGTTACTGGAAATATGTCATGTTGCTTTATTCTTTCCCTATGTTGTTCACCTGCCTGGATAGCCCTACAGACTCACTCATATAACATCAACACAGTAGTAGCTTGACAGACAGAGCAGCTCAACAACAGTTCAAAGTTTTCTCCCTCTTGGAGGTCACCCCTTTCAGTGAGAGCTGATGATTCATCTTGGATAGATATTTTTGCATATTGTGATTACGTACTAATCACAGTATTCTATGACTATGTGTTTGTCTATGACCAACATCAGTCAAAATAAGATGAGGCACATAGGCCCCAAACTGTTTGGTAAGTTAATGTAAAATGAATGAATAAATAAATGACCTGCTTGAGATAGTGGGGACAATGTGGTGAACAGTTGAGGTCATTGCTCATAGAGTTGTATCTTTCAAGACCATAATAGCATCCACAAACAGACCTCTTCAAATGGAAGACAAAAGAAAATTCATAAAATGAAAAAAAGTTGAAACAGAAACAAGGAAAGAGAGGAGAGGAATGGAGATAGAGAGGAAGGGAATGAGACAGTTTTTAGGGTCTGGATTGACCATGCCAGAAAGATCAACAGTATTATGTAGCGCAAAGATTTTGGTTTATATAGCTAGACCTCTTTAGATCAGTGATGAGAGCAATCATGCCTCCACAAAAAGCCCTAGTAAAACTTCTGCACAATGAGGCTCTAGTGGGCTTTCCTGATTACAGTATTCCATGTGTACAGTCTCACACTGATGCTAAGAAAGTCATATTGTTCTGATTTCACGAGGGGAGGACAACAGAAACTCTGTGCTTGGTATTTTCTTGGAGTCTGCCTTATGTGTTTCTTCCTGTGGTGGTTTTTAATCCGTATCAGTTTTCTGTAGTAAACCATAACCATGGGTATAGCAGCTCTCAGTGAGTTCTGTGAGTCCTTCTAGCAAATCACCAAATATGAGGGTAGTTTTGGGAAAACCCTGAATTTGTAGTTGGTGTCAGAAGTGAGGGTGGTCTTGTGTGAATTGTGTTCCCTCTAACTTCACAGATAGCTAAACTCTCCACAGGGGCAAATTAATATGTATAGGTCTATCATTGTGTGTGATATTGAGTACATATACTTGGGTGAAAATATTTCAATGTTAGATAAGATGTTTGACACAAACGTGTGTTATTTTATGTCATTTGACACAAGTTGTAACGATTTTCTTGATGTCAACAGCAATATCACAGTTTATCAGAAAAATATGACTTATAGTAGCTTTCAGGATCAAAAGATCTGAATGAGTTTTTGAACTGTGGCAGATGCTGCTCTTTCATAGAGTGTACCTATAGCAGCTGTCCTGTATCCCATGGGTGCTAGGCTATTTTCTATTTTCTTTTTTTTAATTATACTTTAAGTTCAGGGTACATGTGCACAACGTGCAGGTTTGTTACATATGTATACATGTGCCATGTTGGTGTGCTGCACCCATTAACTCGTCATTTACATTAGGTATACCCCTAATGCTATCCCTCCCCACTACCCCCACCCCACAAGAGGCCCCTGTGTGCTGTGTGTGATGTTCCCCTTCCTGTATCCAGGGGCCAGGCTATTTTCATTGCTTGATTGTTTGGGGTCATTTCTGGGAAACGTGATTTTTATTTTCAATTTATGTGAAGTACACATTGTATCTTTTCAGCCTAAATATTATAATTGTTTTCTTCTTTAGACATCTGCTTAACAAGAGAAAAGGCATCTGTGACTGTATCTGCAAAAACAAAGTAGACACGAAATGCATTGGATTGCTTGGCAGGAACACAGTTCTCCAATGAGGTTAGTTTATTTGCTTCCTGACAGAAAACATTAAAAAATACTTTCTAATTAAAGTAAGAGTTAAGAAATTCCTTTTATTCCTTAGAATATAAGAGGTAAGAGACTGTTAATTCAGAAAAATGTGTAAAGATGCTTTTAGGTTGCTTTGCAAAAGTTCAATATCATATTTTTATTTCTTTAAAAACATCTGCTGTTCATATAAATACCCCTAGAAAAGTAATCTTAATGTTTCAATATTCAAGTTTGTGATTCTGCCCAAAAGAAACCTAGATAGTTCAGCTCTATCTTCTTTTTTCTCTGATGACTCCTGTAAATCAGCTCAAAATCATCCTTTGGTTTTGGCCCTGACCTCTGACTCTTTCTATTTTCACATTTCAAATATAACTTATAATTCAGATGAAATTATCAGGGCTGTTCTAGAGCTGAAAATAGCCCTGCATTTATAATCATAAACTACAGAATGACAAAACTTGTGAGCTATGGTGAAATTGAGTATATTTTTCCCCAGGTATTCTAGGAAGTTCTCCTATCTCACTGATATTGTACTGTCCTTACTTCTTTATTGAATTATAGGTTGCTGGTGCCCTTGAAATTTCTCACATTCCTTTAGGTTAATCTATTTATAATACTTGCTACCCTTGAATTATGACTAGATTGAGATACACAGAATCTGCTGGCAAATTTTCAGGTTGAACTATTTCACAATGATATAAATGGTCCAAAAAAATTGTCGAGTTACAAGAGGTCACTATTATCTTCCCCAAAGTTGGTACTACCTTACCCTACTGTTTTAGTCAGTTCTCACACTGCTAATAAAGACATACCTAAGACTGGGTAATAAAAAAATTAAAAAAAAAAAAAAGAGGCTGAGGAGGCCTCACAATCTTGGCAAGGGACATCTTACATGGCAAGCAAGAGAGAGAATTTGTGTGGGGAAATTCCCCTTTATAAAACCATCAGGTTTCATGAGATTTATTCACTACCACAAGAACAGGACAAGAAAGACCCACCCCATGATTCAATTCCTCCCACGACACATGGGAATTGTGGGAGCTACAATTCAAGGTGAGATTTGGGTGGGAACACAGCCAAACCATATCACCTATTTAGAGCCAAAATATTTACAAAATGCTCCTGGTGTCAGGCAGCAGGGGAAGGATTATTGACAGCCGACATTCTAAGGATTGTGGACTTTTTATTATATCCATAGGAGAGTGGATCATATGGCTGGGCGTGGTGGCTCACACCTATAATCCCAGCACTTTGGGAAGCCGAGGCAGGCAGATCACAAGGTCAGGAATTCGAGAACAGCCTGGCCAATACGGTGGAACCCCGTCTCTACTAAAAATACAAAAATTATCTGGGTGTGGTGGCAGGTGCCTGTAGTCTCAGCCACTCAAGAGACAGAGGCAGGAGAATCGCTTGAACCTGGAAGGTGGAGATGGCAGTGAGCCGAGATTGCGCCACTGCACTCCAGCCTGGGCAACAGAGCGAGACTCCGAGACTCCGTCTCAAAAAAAAAAAAAAAAAAAAAAGGGAGATTGGATCATGCAAAGCAATTGGGTGCAGAATTTTTTATTAGTCATTAAAATTTTATGATAGTAAGTGTTTTTATAAGAAATTTCACATCTTCTTTTTCATCTTCCCCAAAATAACTTTGAGATTTGTTTTTTCTCTTCTTCTTCTCTCTTTCCCATTCCTCTCCTCTCTTTTTTCTCTCCACTCTTCTCTCTCTGTCTCATCCCCTTCCTCTGTGTCTCCATTCCTCTCCCTCTCCTTTTTTCTGTTTAAAGTTTTTTCATTTTATAAATTTTCATTTGTCTTCCATTTGAAGAGGTCTGTTTGTAGATGCTATTATGGTCTTGAAAAATAAAGCTCTAGCTGGGCGTGGTGACTCACATCTGTAATTCTAGCACTTTGGGAGGCCAAGGCGGGTGGATTGCTTGAGGTCAGCAGTTTGAGACCAGCCTGGCCAAAATGGAAAAATTCTGTCTCTACTAAAAATACAAAAATTCGCTGCGTGTAATCCCTGCTACTCCAGAGACTGAGGCACAAGAATCGACTGAACCTGGGAGGCGGAGGTTGCAGTGAGCTGAGATCAAGCCACTGTACTCCAGCCTGAGTGCTAGAGTGAGACTCCATCTCAGAAAAAAAAAAAAAAAAAAAAAAAAGATGTAGCTCTACGAGCATCAACCTCAACTGTTCATCATACTGTCCTCATTGCCTCAAGCAGGGTTTAAAATTTGGTAGGTACAAAAGAAACACTTTTAGGAACACAGAAAGGAAAGAAAGCAGAGAGGGAGAAAAGGAAAGAGGAAGGAAAAAATACCCAAAAAATTCACGATGAAATACCATGAAATAGTTATGTATTTTTATAAATGTCCCCGTAAAGAACCATTGGGGTATAGCTTAAAATCGGTGTCAGAAAAAAGGAGAGAACAGAAACTCTACTTTTCAATAGTAATAGTATTA
The DNA here is from genome assembly GCF_003255815.1 of Theropithecus gelada. Classification (NCBI taxonomy): domain Eukaryota; kingdom Metazoa; phylum Chordata; class Mammalia; order Primates; family Cercopithecidae; genus Theropithecus; species Theropithecus gelada. Next base: position 48,824,801 of record NC_037672.1, read on the forward strand.
CACATGTAGTAGTAAATGTCTTCCAAGTTTGTGTTTGATTTAACGATGAAAATGCTCTGTTCATTTCTCCAGCTGTGTTCCCCCAACAGACTGAGACATGCAGTGCTCTAAGAGCAGCTGTTAGCCCTCATGCAGTTTTATTTGCATGCTAAGAAAGAGCAGCCCAGCACATGAATAAAACATGCTTCTTTTTATCACACCCTCCCAGTAAGTTACTTCTACCTAAATATTTTCTTTTGAGAGACTGAGCAGAAGAAGTTAATCAAGGAATTTTTTTAAAGCAATCATTCTAATAATTCACTTTTTGTGAATTTAATTTTTGTCATATAAATAATCTGAGGAAGACTTCATTAAATATTTTTTAAAAGCCTGATACTATTGCATATTTTGTAACTCTAATAATAGCAGTTTTCATCAATCTTACTTTCTCATCTTGAAATGTAGATATTGTATCTTTTAAAAAGATGAAATGTTTAGTGTGAAAAAGTACTACAGTTTACTGGTACTTTCTATTTCATCATTTATAGCTACAGAGGAAAATCTTAAAACAAACAGTTTACTATTACCGAAATCACAATATAGTGATTACATGTAGTGTTACAATGTAATACTGCCATATCATGTCAATAAAAGAAACAACAATTATTATTTAAGAAGCTCACATTTGGAAATGCATTAGTTCGATATGTCTTCAAATTCAAAATGAACTCTTATTAGTGAATCTACTGTATTAAAATGTTGGTAAAGAAATACGTTTTAAAAAATTATAATTTATAGATGAAAGGGTAGGGCTTTAATACAGTTTTTTTTGTTTTGTTTTTGTTTTTTGAAGATGGTAAACCAGGAATTGAGTACTAAAGTTTAAAGAAAAATAAAGTTTTTCTTTATTTCTATTTGCCATTTCTTACTTTAAAACCCTTGAATAGGAACTTCCTTGGAGAGTTTATAATTTATTTGCTCTATGCCTCATTTTAATAATCTAAAAATGCTTCCCTCTCCATGTAATGGGAACTCAGGATGTGATATTTATGAAGATTAATAACACAATGTTAATCTAAAATTGTAAGAAATTCTACTCATCTCAGTTAATCTCTTCACAAAATAACATCACTCTGTTAACTCATTATTCTCTTGCTCTGCTTGTATTATGTGGATGAAAATTTTCCTTAAGTAATCACTTCATAATTTTTCTGGGCTTCAGAAACTGTAAGCCATACTTTTTAAAGTACATCATTTACATATGTTATTATTCCTACAGATCCTCTTTGAAGTGGGAGCAGAAAGCAGGACCAGCTACCTAATTTTCTAGGCCTGGAGTAAAAGGAAAGCATAGGCTCCCTTGCTCAAAAATTATTAAGAATTTTAAGACAGTAATAGCAGACCCAAAGCAAATGTAGGGCTTACTAATTACTGTGGTTTGATCAATACACATGATCTAATGGAAAAATTGTATACACCTATCAAAATGTCATATGTGTATCCAAAAAAAAAAAAAGATTCCAAATCAGATTTGCTCTGCATACTCACTACTATCATGGTACTCCAAGGTTTCGTCTTGTGCCTAATCACACATGATTTACTATTTCACTCCTCCTTATAAAGGCCCTAGGTAATTTACCTTTTGGAACTCTTTCCCGTCTCATTTCGTACCAGAGAGAGACCCTGGTACTCTCTCTCTCTCCCAAGCAGCGTTGGTTTTGCAGTTCCATGGATACACCTAGCACCCTACTGTTTTGGTGCTTTTCATCCCCACCCCCTCTGATGGCTTGCACTTTCAATTCATTCAAGTTACTGCTCTAGATACCTTCTTTATCACACTATCAGAGCACACAGGTCAGTGCCTGACTAGCTTTTATATACTTACGTAATTTTTGGTGTATCCTGTCTTCCTCATTGCATTATAAGCTTCAAGAGCTCATGGACCTCATCTAATTTATTCATTGTTCTCATGCCTAAAACAGTACTTGGCAAATTACAGGCACAAAATGAGTATTTGTTGAATGAATAAAATAAGAAGAGACTGAATAGAAAGTATGCAGCAGGAACATTTCCAAGTGTGAATTAGATACTATATTGGATTTGTGTTCTTCTAATTTCTTAGATATGACATGAAAAATTAAGATTACTTAAAATACATGTAAATATTATTATTTTAATGTTATCAATAAAATAATATTTTAGATTATTTAAATTTGGATTCATATTTACTATTCATATTAATAGGTATGTATGGTGCTCTTTGAAATAACTTTTATATCAACAACCTGCCATGGAAAAATATCAAATACATCCTGAGATATAAATTTGCATTTAGGTATTTCATTTAACAAAATAATACGAGCTAAAATGTATGTTTAAATACATTGTTATCTAAATCTCAATATAAATTTGAAGGTAGAAAAAATGTTTATCAATTTCTGAATTTCACTGTAAAACTCAGTGCACATTTTAACACTTATTCAATCTTCCTCTCATCTCCAAAGATAACAATGTATGAAAGTGTTTTGAATTTTGGAATATTCTCACCGTGAAAATGAAAGGTAGGAAAAGAGTAATAAAACTTGTCTGTGGATACACTCTGTAAAATGCAGCAATACAGTGCTTCTTACTATACAACCAGGAGTACACTCTTCCTTTTCCCATGTGATATATATATTACTTACTTTAATCTTTTGTTTTCTAGGCATACTAAGAAATTGTACTCTCCCACCTCAATTTTCTCTTCAATGCCTTGAGAATGTTGGAGTTAGTAATAAAGTGTGAAAAATAGTATGTCCAACTGCTATGCATCAGTGAAACAAACTAACACACCAGGCACATTGACCCTAACAATTAATTTGACTGTTCTAACTATTGATAAATAACTAATAATGTCATCCCATATAAATAGTACCCAAACAGAAGCAAAAAAATCACCACTGCCAAAGAAACATTGCTTCCACACATATAGTTCAAAAACAACTGAAGAAAATGATTTTATATGTAAAACAACAAAAAAATGGTGTTGACTGCATTCCACAGTTGATTTGCCAATATTTGAAAAGCAGTTTTCAAACTCTTTCCCTTTCTTCCTTTCACTTCTGAGTAACATCTATGCTTCGAATCTGCACAAACATTCTTCTCACCTTCACAGATTGCCTATCCTTTGTGTTACCTACTATAAAACGGGCAGTTTTTCAGGCCATTATCATTTCTTTGCATTTTCAAAAAGTAAGCTGGTTAAAATGTGTGCTGTGTAAGTATTAAATTATAAATGAATGAGATTTGCATTTCATTTGTTCTTAGTGAGTGGTCATTCTTAAATTTAGGTATTCATAAATACACTCCACCCAGCATTAAAAACTCAAGATGCAATGATCAGGCAAGAACAAATGATGGCTAAAAGAAAATTTTCAAGGAATTATAACGCTGAAAGATACACACATACACACACACACACACACACACACACACAAAATACACTACAAACTATTACAAATATCCTCTTCTACATGATTCTGTTTCTGTATCATCAAAGTAAATCTCAAAATACTTGTAGATGAGAAAAAAATGGAACTGATTTTCAAGCATTAAAACATACATAACTTCTTTGAATACACATTGTAAAATAATTTTTAAAAATGATAGTAATAACAAATAAAACCAAGCTTCGGATACAAAATTGTTTCCAATATAATGTAATTCATTCTGTACTGATAATAAATATGTTTATCTTCAAATAGAAATTATTCCCTGGTGATCCATAAGTTTCCCTATGCTAAGAGTATTGTGTGAGGCCAATAAATATTTTATAATGAGCTCAATGTATAAAGAAATTAAGCTGCAAATCTGAGAAAACATTTGAATAAACCAGAAATGGATAACTGAGACCATAATTCCAAGCTAAATCCTAATTGATTATAACTGATGAAAGGGAAGGTAGTGGTTATAAAAAGAGAAGAAAACAACCCTCATTTTACAGTTTGTTACTCAAAAATATTTTCTTGATATTACACTACTTCTCTCAGTGAAAGGAAATTATAATAAATCTTTAAATGAATTTGAAAATTATCAACTTTCCCTACTTTTTGTTCTGTTCTAAGTAATGAATATAATACAAAATTTTCAAACACAACTACTAGGATTGATGTCTAGATATTAATATTTTCCAAATTAAGTTGGTTCCATTTCTAAATTCAAAATGAATCATCTCTTTTAATTGAGAAAGCTTGGAGGTATCCCAGGAATACACATTAAAAAATAAATGTAGAATGACTTGATAAATCTATCATGGTTCAAATTTCAGTAAATGCTTGTTCATCTACATTATCTCATGGGAAGCTATTATGTTAGAGCCAGTTGCCAAGTGAAAATGGTTATATTTAAAGCCTATTTGTCACTGTTTTTATTCTTTTTAAGCTACTTACTACAAGGAAGAAAGTTTGTCCTGGTTGTAGGAACATTAAAAGTACAATTTGTAAATATTATTATTGGTAAATATTGCAAATTGAACTACTCAAAATAATAATCTACATACAAATTCTGTCTCATATGGCCTGGCTTAAATGCATTTTGAGCAACAATTTGTACCATCATCAACTGACAACCAGAAGCCCTGATTTTGTTGTGAGAAAAAAGTAAATGAGACAAATTCCTACACATCATAGGTTGAGGAGAATATTTTAGGGTCCTACATTATTGGCTAATCTTACTAATTTCATAATAGGGAACATGAGCCTGTAGTATTACTTAGGATTAATAAATATCTGTTTAGCCAAGTTAATACTGAATCCTGAAGAATATAAACATGATACATCTGTCTGAAATACTATTTGGCATAAATTTATAGAGAAGTCTCTTTTCTCTTAAAGAAATAGGCTCTCAGAGAACTTAAATGTTTCCAAACACATTTGGAGTATTGGGTTTCAAATTTCCTCCTTCTAGCCCTCCTTCCTCTTTCTCTCCCTGCCTTCTTTTCCTCTCTCCTTCCCTTTTTGCCTCCCTCCACTTTATTTATCTTATATCTTCCTTCCTTCCTTCCTTCCTTCCTTCCTTCCTTCCTTCCTTCCTTCCTTCCTTCCTTCCTTCCTTCCTTCCTTCCTTCCTTCCTTCCTTCCCTTCATTCTTCCATCAACAAATATTAATGAAGGCTTACTGTGTGCTGGGTTTGTGCTGAATGCCACATTTTCATTAAACAATGTACTCTAATACACACTTACATGGATTAATTAAAGCCAATGGCCATTTTAGTTATAATTTCTCTGCTTCACAGAAATAAAATAGCTGATCTTTTTTTTCTCCTCTTCCTCTTTTTCTTACTCCTTGTTGCATTAAAGTATAGGTTATTTAATCTCCACTGACAAAGAAATAATGTCATGTTAATGTAGTCTTAATAATTTTGTTTCAGTGTGATAGTGGATGGGTGGGAGACTGAGCATTAGGAACAGAAAGAAGGAATTAATACTACCTAAGTACTTTTTGAAGTTGACATTTGGTTTACGTACAACAATAAATAAAAATCTTAAGTATTCAGTTATTAATTTTGACAAGTGCATCTGCCAGTGAAACCATCACACTAAACTGTAGAACTAATGTAACCTTTAAAATATATAAAATAATGTAAAATACATGATGTTTTGCAACATTTAAAACCTGTCTTTTGGAAAGTCTTTATGCTTTCTGCTAAACTATAAAGACATAAAGATCTTTGCACATTTTACAGGCAAATTTGCTTAACTTCAGAAGAAAATTTTAAATCTCTAGAAGTCAATCAATTTATGGCTAAATAAATTGAGTATTTTTTTAAGTTCTCATAATAAATTCTATGGTATAAATATGTAATTTATGCCTCATAAGCTATCCCTATGACCTCTGAGAATCAATATTATTCCTAACATTAAAATCTATTGCATACTCATAAACAGAAATTGCTCTGCATTTGTCTCCAGGAAAGATTTAAGTCTCATTTGATTGGAACCTGTTTGCATAATACATTTTGGAGTTTCATTAAAGAGGGCTAAGGGAGCAAAAATGATCTTAGTAGGGCTTGAAATTATGACATTTACAAAAATAAATGCCAGGTTTTGAATTAAGAAGACTCAGAATATAATTCTGAATCTGGCTTTTTATTTTGCACCTACCAGATAGTTAAAGTAAGAGACTTAATTGAAATGACTGGTAAATCATTTCTGTAGAGATTTTCTTTTATCTTTTTCCTACTCAACAATGGGCCAGGTGGAAGATACTCCAAGGAAAACACTAGAGTAATGTTTTGTAAAACATTTTATCCTGCTTCAGTGAACTATATAAAGTTTTGTGTAGTTAAGGGTTCCTGGGTACTGCAGAAACACAGCTGCAGGTGCTCTATTATTTCTTTGTTTTGAATTATGTGAACGTTATTTAGTCTTAAAAATATTTTACTCATTGTTTTAGTATTAAAAATATTTTACCTTTTATTTCTCTATATTCAAGAAACGAAAAGTACCACCCATCATATTCTGATATGTTTTTAGCTTATTTAAGGAAAAGTAAAAGTAGCTTCAGTTTAAGATATTTGAGGTTTTATGTGATACATATGTCTTAGCCCTGTCCTCGAGGTATAGACCACGCTTTTACCCTCACTATAATCTGTAAAATATTATAGCTCATTTGAGGTATTGCTTATTTCTCTTTTAAAAATTACAGATTTTAATTCCTTTGTGAGAAAAACCACACTATTAGCTGTTTTCGAATTTCTCGTGTGCTGTCAAAAGTGTTTTACAAAAAAGGGACGTATGTGTAAATGATTTGAGAAACATTGTGATCAAACAAAGTTAAATAGGTTTCCTTATGGCAGGGCTTCTTCAAATCTTCCATGATCTATTGTGTTTCACTAACAGAAGAATACCTTATGACATTTGTTTTCCCTGAAAGATTTCACTACAGATTTTTCTTAGAATAATTATTAACATTATGTTTGCACCAATGTAATACGAAGTTTATGTAAATAAAATTCCTCTCTCGAGAGTTGAAGCTACAAACACTTTGGTTTTTAAAAAATTTATCATTTACAAAGTAATATTGTTATAATATGTATTATTTAAAAATAATATTTATAAGTATGTTAAAATTTATTATAAAATAACATATATAGTAATTACAATATTTATAATATAGTCATAATATATACAATATTATATAAGATTAAGATAAAATTTATAAAACGTATATAATATGCATTATTTATTATTTAAAAGTTGTTTTCAGTCATTTATTATTTACAAAAATAAGCCCAAAATTTCGTACTTTTTTATATTTAGCAGATGGGTTTCAAAAGTAAACCTGAGTCTTTTAATAATTTTTGAAATTAGATATCTATCATTTTTATAATAGAAATATGTTGTTAAATAACTCTATTAACATTTATAATATAAATATCTTAATATGTTCTTTGAAGTACAATTTCATTTTCTTCTAAGTTATTAATTTTTCCATTGTTTAGCAAAGTAGTTTTAGACAGTTATCTGTAAATTATCCAGTAAGATTGCTTTCTGGCATGCTTACAAACAGTATATAAGAAGCATTCTTAAAATGCTCCAGTTAGTTTCATGAATAATACAAAACTCATTTTTTTCAGGCATTTGTATTTTACATTTGAAATATCAATTATCAATGGGCCTGCCTTTAATGACAGGATTATTAATGACTGATTTTTAAGATATTTTTCTTTTTCTTTTTTTTTTTTTTTTGAGACAGATTCTTGCTCTGTCACCCAGGCTGGAATGCAATGGTAGGATCTTGGCTCACTGCAACCTCTGCCTCTTGTTAAAGCGATTCTCCTGCCTCACCCTCCCAAGTAGCTGGGATTACATGCGCCCGCCACCATGCCCGGATAATTTTGTATTTTTAGTAGAGACGGTGTTTTGCCATGTTTGTCAGGCTGGTCTCGAACTCCTGAACTCAGGTGATCTGCCCGCCTCGGCCTTCCAAAGTGCTGGAATTAAGGGAGTGTGCCACCGCACCCAGCCCGTATATTTCTTTTAAAGAAACAGAAACATTTTGAATATAGACATTGGGTAATAAAGAAAAGTTGTCACAAGTCTTTTATTTCTTAAGGTTTCCCCAGAATATAAAAGACTGATTGCCATATGATTTTAGATTTTCTTTGATATTACTAAAAATAATTCCATTTTAAACCCACATTAGTCTTTGACTACTCATGGTCGGCAAAGTTATGCAAAACTGTGTTTTTTACCATTTATTGGTGTTCTTTTCAATAATGAGAATCTTTTTGTCACAGTGGCATATGTATGTGAACTTTTAATAATCTAGTGATACAATTATGTTATTAATTAATAACTATTTAAACAGGAAGATTTCTTTGCATTTTTCATAGAATTTTAAAATTTTATTTACAGCTAGTAAAATTAAAATAAAATTAAAAAAAAAAAAAAGAAAAAAAAAAATAAAAAAAAAAAATAAAATAAAAGTCATCTATTAGGCCGAAAAGAAAAATGTCACAGGGATATTGTAATAGACCAGTCATTTATCCTTGGCAAATTCATAGACCATTACTTTTTTCATGAAAACATACTAATTGTGATATGATATTGCATTCAAATATTACTTTAATAAAACTTTAATTTTAGTTTCAGATTGTTACTTGTAAATATCAAATTTAATTATTTACTGCTTTGTGTATTCATCAACAATACACACAAAGTAAGTGCTATTTTCATTCCCGTTTTACAAATTTTGAACCGTGGCACTAAGAAGTTAAATATCATGTCCAGTGTCACAGAATTAGTAAGTAGTAGAATGGAGAATCTGAACACAGGCAATCAGATTTCACAATGCATTCTCTTAACTCTATGGTATCATTTACTGTTATTTAAAGTATTGTTTTAAAAGCTTTTTTTAAATTTGTAATTTTTATGGATATGTACACGAGGTACATGTGATATTTTGATACAATCATACAATGTGCTACCCTTTAACATCTCTCTTAAAACAATGACCAAGTTTTGAATTTTATACAAAAAAGAGAACATCTGGAGCTAGTAAGAGGAAAAAAGTGAAGGGAAGGGATCCTTTTAAGATAATTTTCTAAAACTTTGGATGTGTAGTCCTGACCATTAGGAAAGCAGCAGCTGTGATATGAGTGAGGGTAGGAGAGCCTCCTGAAGAGCCCTACTAGTCTGACTATCCTCTGCCCTTTTTAATTATTTTTAAGGCTAGGAATTCTGAAAGGAAAAGGATGTGAACATGGAAGATATGTTAATAACCAAAATGTAGATCATTTTTGATCATTTCACCCAGGTCTTAATGCTGAGATCACAGAACTGATCACAGCAATTGGTTAAATAAGAGTCACCTATCCCAGTGTTTGTTAAACTTGAAAAACTTCAGACCCCAAAAATATGGTCTTAGAAGACAGCTTGAAAAACTGAAACTGACAGGAAAACAAAAACATTTATTCATCATTTGGCACCAAGATAGAAGCAAACAAAAGGAATAAAAAAAAATTGCGGTATTTGGCTGTAAGATTGTTATCTAATTCTTCTAGTATGTATATGTGTACGTGTGTGTGTGTGTGTGTGTGAACACTGAAATAATTTATAAGTAAAATATGGAGACTTTTAGATCCTACAGAAGATACATTGGAAGTCAGTCTGGAAAACATTGATGAATATAAAGAATTTCATTATGAACACTGCAGTGCTATTTCACGACATCCTCTCATTTAACGAAATGTTCCCTTTATTCCTTCTTGAGCTAGATAACTCACATATTGTGAAATAAAATACTACTAAATACGCATTTTCTGGTAAGGATTGATATTTAAGGGAAGTGGATCTAGACGATTTCCCCTTCTGAGTAGGGCTTTTACTTTTAATGTAAAAGTTTTGCATTGAATTGAAGTCTCTTTTTTTTTCACCTATGTCAATGTGCTCCTACAAGTTACTAGGAGTTTTAGCTTTTCATTGATATGATACCACTATGCTGGATACAATAGACGAAGGCAAACAATAATAAGAAAGGCAGGAACCTAATCCAACAAAAAAAGAGGATTTAGGATTTTTTAACTTACTTTCTCTTACACCAGTGGTCAAATTAGATTTTGATTAGTCAATTTTGGGTATTCTTTGTGAAGACCTGGTGAATTGTGCTATTTTATAGTCATGGCTGTCTTCAAGCTTTATAAATTGCTCTTAAAATGGAATTGATCTCTTAGTAGGTAACCACAGGTAACTTTTCATTAGTGAAAACCAGTGATGGATGAATAATGACTCAAAATAAATAACAGCTCCACTTTAATCCACAGTGCCAACATCTCTCACCAAGTACAAAACCAAACAAGCTGATATTAGCTAGTTCTGTTTCTCTTTCTATTCAGGATGAAGTTGTAATAACTAATAACACTGCTACGGTGAAAAGTAAAGGCTAACCTAGAAGAAAATGCCATTTTATATAAACAAGTGGCCAGCTAACCGATTAGTCCCTGAGTAACTGAAACTTCCTTGCAGAGGTTTTTTTTTTTTTTTTCCTCAACAAAATACACTGGGATTGTAAAATTAAAATAAAACAATTATTCCTAATAAATTTCAGCAAAATTTTGTTCTCAGTATCTCCACCATTTCATAGCCTATCCGTTGTATCTATCTCTCTTTCCTTGAGAAAAAGTATAATTTATACTGAACAGTGAAAAACTGTAGGACATAATAAAAATCAGTTTGTGTTTTCTTCCTGTTACATAATTAGATTGTAATCCCTCAAGAAGCCTTCTATCACTCAATTTCTGTAACCTGTTTGTTAATTGATGATTAAGGAAATGTTCTACCAAACTGTTCAGGAACTGACACAGGAGTAAAAAAATATGCTTACCGTCTTATGTCTTGGTGCACATATTATTTGCAATTTTTTTCTTTTCTTTTTTCTTCCCCCCCCCACTCCTTGAAAAGGAGTCTCACCCTGTTGCCCTGGCTGGAGTACAGTGGCGCAATCTTGACTCACTGCAACCTTCACCTTCTGGGTTCAAGCAATTCTTGTGCGTCAGCCTCCTGAGTAGCTGGAATCACAGGCACCTAACACCATGCCTGGCTAATTTTTGTATTTCTAGTAGACATAGGGTTTCATTATGTTGGTCTCGAACTCCTGACCTCAAGTGATCCACTACAATCAGCCTCCCAAAGTTCTGGGATTACAGGCATGAGCCACTGTGCCTGACCATATATATATATATATATATATAGAACTCAGGTGAAGTATGAAGAAAGAAAGAAAAAGGTTATTAAGTATTTTATAACTAATACTCTTTTCTACAAACTTTTTTTGAAAGTAGCAGCAGCAAAAGTTAGCTTTACATTCTCCAATAAATTTCATACTTAAATATAGGTTAGGCTGAAAATAAAGCAGCTATACTAAAAAAGGCTACCCTATCAACTACATACAACAAATTGGCTATTTAGAATCTAAAACTGTATTTTATTTTCTTATAGGAAAAAATTATTTAACCTACATGCACAGTTAACAATGTCCACGAGCAAAATTGCTATTGAGTAATTTGTATGATAACATCCCTATTCTTGGTTTTGCCCAAATTTCTTAGAAAATCCCCATGGGAAACAAAATATTACCTTTGAAATGTAGATAATTTTTAAAATCCCAAAATTCTTTATGGGATTAAAGAATTATTGACGAGACTTCCAAATTTCATTATTTACAATTTTCAGTTTTTATCCCTTCAACTAGGCATTTCCACCCAATTCTGTCTCAGCATGGTTTCATTTTTTTCTGTGAAACTGCCCCAAAACGTGACAGAAGCATCATAGAAGAGAATTTTTTAAACAACAGTTTTAGCTCCTCAAGAAAGTTATTTTTAAAAAAGACAAAATTTTAACCCTAATAATGTGATAACTTATTCTAAAAACAAGTGTGCTCAAAATGACTAAAGTAGTTTAATTTTAATAATGGGCTTGACTTGATATCTAATATGGCTTGCATTTGTCTTCATTTATCTTTTATTTTTCTAAGCCTTCCCTCTTTCTATAATCTTTTGCTAATTTTCTGTCTTCTGTTTTGTTTCTTGCTCCTCCCATTTTCATTTTGTCCTGTCTGTATGTGTTAGATTCTTTCCATTTCTCCTTCTTTGGACACCTCTACATTCCACCACATTCAAAGATGATGAACCAGCCTCCCAGTTCCAACTGCCCAGAGAGGGGATGAGTAGAGAGGCAGTGCGTGGAGTGGTAACTTTCTGAAGGATTCTAAAAGCTAACTGTCAAATTCATGGCCCAGAACAGCCACTGCGAGGACCTCTCTTTACTTTACTATCCTCTTAGTTATAGTAGCTACCTCAAAGCAGCATAAAATAATGTACAGATGATTAAAACAGTGCTCAGTGCATTGTAAGCACTCAGGAAGAGTTGCTGATCCATGTTTATGAATCCCTGGGTTCAGAGGTGAATAGAGGTCCCTTCATTCCTTAACTTCCCTCCTGTTTTAGGAAGCTAGACATCCTTCCCTATTTAATGATATTTCCTATTCCAATTTTTGATACATCTGTTAGTATTATTCCCTCTTTCTTTAGTATTATTACCTTTTTCCCTTTCAATGGTGCCTTCCCCTGAACACCCTAGTATGCTCAAGTCTCTCATCTTCCAAACACACATAAAGGCAAACATTTAAACACACACACACACACACACACACACATCCCCCCCTACAAAAAAAAAACAAAAAACAAAAAAGCATGTTATCTTAACTCTTTGTAGGTACTACCTATCTGCTTCTTCCCCTTTATTGTGATAATTCCTCCGAGTTTGGTTTATTTGTTATTTATATGTGCTTATCTTCTATTGCAATCTGCCATCAACAAGTCCATTCTTACGAAATTGTTTTGCTTTGTTTTCTTTGGTGGGGGGGTGGGGTTTGCCTGCTATAAGAAACACTGATCTAGTAGCTACTTTTTGTATTTTTCCTCTGTAGGGTTTGCGAAGATTATCCAGGTTCCAACTCCCCTGTTTTGAAAGTCTGTCAAATCCATGTAGTGTACTTGAAGGAGCTTGGGTTTAGGAGTAAAAGAGAATTGTGGGTCTACTAAATTTTCATGACAGTTTTTGTGTTCCAAGATGAAAATTCGTAATAGCACCTCCTGATGTTGCTGTGAGGATTAATAGCACATATAAATCACCAGGAAGATCCTTGTTCATGATTTTCATTTCCTGTGTATTGAACACTTATCTAAGCAATTAGTATGTATAAAACTATTTGATGATCACTACAACCCTATGAGGTTGCCCGCTATTTTTATTTGCATTATAAATGTGGAAAGCTTTCATAAAAGAGCTAAATTGCCCAAACAAAATCTTAGCTATCGGTAGGACCAAGACTTGTACCCACATAATCTGGCTCCAGCATCTGTGCTCTTCATTCCCTTGCTGTATATTAGCTTCCTTGTTGCTTTGACCTGGGAACATCGCTTTCTCAAGATTGTCTCTCTCATTTCCATTTTTCCCTCCTTTGGATCTATCTATTCTATGCCAGAGTTCCATTTTTGGCCCATTACCAATGGGTTTTAATCTTTTAGTGGTTACAGACAGTTGCCAAAAGTTAAAATACCTTTTTTTTCAGAATGAAGCACATATGTGTATGGAAGCATGGTTTTACACCCAACATAGGGAGATTCATTTACCTCATGAAGCCTCTCTTTTAAGAACCTTACATTAAACATGCAACAAATTCTTTTGGTCATATATTTCAATTACGTCTTGAAGTTTTCTCTTTCTTTCCATCCCTCTGCCATTGACTAAGAATATCACTCACCATCTTTTTATGTTTCCAGTGAAATGAATCTAGAGTAGTGAATAACACTTTTGATATTAAACAGATACGGAATAGACCCCCCAGATCTTGCTATTTCATTAGCCTTGAGCAATGTACAGTTCTTTTCTCTTACAGCAAAATAAGTTAGGATAATGATGTAGACACTATTCATGCACATGTGTACATGTATCACAGTGCATATTAATAGATTAAAATTCCAAGTGACCCATTAGTCAATCTTTTAGAAAATGCTTCTATTGACTGAGAATTTCACAATTACATTTGACCATAAGCCGTTTTTCATGGAAATCTCATTAATTAAATCTATATCTTATATTAGCCACTATATAAATTATCTTCCTTGCTAATCTCACAACATGTCTTCAATATTGTCATCAGAAGTGACCTTTCTGAAACAAAAGTTTCTTATGTGTCTACTCCAACTGAAATTTTCTGTGGGGGACTGGATTGTCTCTATAATAATTCTTCATATACCTGCCTCCATTTACCACTCTGGTTCTTTATGCTGTAGCTCTAGCCCCAGCAAACTGCATGATTTTTCCTTAAGATAACTGTGTTATTCATGTTATTATCTGTGTACATTTCTATCTGCTGAGAATGCCCACTTACACTTATCTCTGTGCTGTGGGCTGAATATTTGTTTTCCCCTCAAACTCATATTTTGAAATAGTAATCCTGAAGATGATGGCATTAGAGGTAGGGCTTCTGGGTGGTGATCAGGTCATGCAGACTCCAGAAACTTGAGAAATAAATTTCTTTGGTTTATAAGCCACCAAGTCAGTGGTATACTGTCATAGTAGCCTGAACAAACTAAGACACTTTAGCATGTAGAAAACCCAGTGCCTTTCAACTGGCACATGAACAGAATTAATTTATTCCCTTTCTCTCCATAAGGTGCTCAAGTATCTTACTTCATGCTTTTCAATTATGGTTTAAATCGTTTCATAGGTACTTCTCTTGGATTCAGTCTTTACCATGAAATTTGATCTTCTGGAGAACCATGCAAATATTATTCAATATTTTATCATCTTTTCTTTCTTCCTTCCACTTCTTTTCCCTAATCCTACAAGATGCTTTATAAAATACCAGTTCATTGTTTCCCCTCAAATAATGTTTATTAAAATAAACGATTACATGATATATATATATATATATATGTATATACACACTTTATTTTTAAACATTAAAAGTGGATGAGTTAAATAATTCTGATTAAGAATGGTTAAAAGGTAATCAAAATTTCTAGTAACTTCTTTGTGCAAATACAGATTTACATCGGTAGGATATATGCAAGGGGCAGTCACAAAGTATGAATTAGTGGTGACAGTAAAGGCAATACGTACATGAAAAATACTGACTGACAACAAGCACAAACCTCTAATACAGGAATAGGAGTTAATATATGACCCCCTAAAATATGTGTCTGTGTGTGTGTGTTTGTGTGTGTGTATATATATATAAATACATAAATTCCCATGCTAAGCTAAAACCTTTACAATTTTTAGCACCCTTGCTAAAAAGCAACATATGGATTGTGTATGTAGGCTTATTTGAAATCTCTGAGAAGTTCAGTAAATGGAATATTAACTAAATATGAAGACATCCTGTGTTTACATAGTATTAGCATATGGTGTCAATAAACATAAAGTTATCCTCAATAAATACAGATTTTAAAAAACTCAACCAACAAAAGAAGGCTATAAAAGTCTTAAATAATCATCCATACCATCTCTCAAGACCATCTGCTACTTATTTAGATGTTTTTCATTATGTCAACTTCCTCTACCACTGTGAAATGAAGACCTGATCTTAGATTGTGATTAAAAGGAAAGCAGACATTACTCTCTAATCACTAGTTCGACCTTTCTTTGAGAAGGTCAAGGTGGTTTACAAATGTTTCTGTCACATAAATAGTAATCCTCGTATCAATCCTGCCTGGTAAGTAATTATGCATAAAATATCCCATATGAATTTTAGCAAAGCCATCAGTATATCAAATATTAAAGGAATTTTATTCACTTTTAGATTCTAATTATTTCAATGTCATGTTCAATGATAATGTTATATATTTATATATGTCATATATATTCCCATGTATACACATGCATATATATAATCTGGCTCAACAATAATAACTTTCTCATTTCTGCAGAGTAAGTTTTTATTTCTCCATAGTAAGAATAATTTTAGGTAAGCAATTCAAAGAACCCAACTATTTAAAGGCAATTTCATTCAGTTCTTATGATTCTGCATAACTTGTAGAGATTTTAATAGCACAGGTTTGTTTTTTGTTTTTTGTTTTTTTTTATCCTTATAGTATCCTTTGTTCTTTGTATTAGTACAGTCTCTTTTGATCCAAAAACTCAAGCCATTTTGCCTTACTAATTAATGTTCACAAGGGACAACTCCAGAGTCAAGCTCTGGATGATACACATCATCCATCATGATGTGGAAATAAGCTACCACCACCTACCAAATGCACAGTACATTTACACCAGGTTTCCCTAGGCCTCAGTAGACTAATTCCGTTTTTCAGATGTTTTCATAGATCTTATTTTGGTGTAGATAATCAAAATGTAAAGAAAGAGAGATGTTAGGTATAGTGTATGAGGGTAATGCTAAGGAATCAATGGGTGTCTGTGTGTGAGTGTGTATGCAAATCTGTAGTTTTGACTAAAAACACATTTCTGCCTCTACTGATTTGAAGGAGAGACAAAAGGAAGAGATGGCAAAGAGGGAAGTGCAAAAATAAGTGGTGTTCCAATTGGTTTACCTCCATCTAGAATGAAAAAATTGGAAGAATAATGGTAAAAACTGCACCAGGGAACTATTACTCCTCAATCTCTTCTCATCTCAAGCACACTTACAGGTGTCACTACACATTGTTTTGTTTTCAGCCTGATAATTCAATATGAGGAAATTTCAGAGTTCACGGAGTTTCCAGGTGATCAACTATTTTGTGCCAGTCATCATTCCTATGGCTCAGATCTCATTTAGGGATGGGGTAAAGGGAAAGTACTTAAGTATTGTTCATGGTCTATAGTAGGTATCATTATACATTATACAACTGAAGTTAGAAGCAGATCCAATTTAGGAAGCTTAAATGACAAAAAAAAAAAAAAGCTAGTGAGAATTCCAATGCTGTTCTTTCTATTGGATAGCAATATATACCTACCTCCAGAAGCAGCTCCAGAACTTATAATTAACTTTAGGTGGCTAAAAAGTAAGCCGTCTCCCAGTCTCAAAGCTCCTGTTGTGTTCCGTTTTCCTGTTTGGAACATGGTACATCTCTATGTGATGCTTGAGACACTTAAATATACCAGATAATTGTCAGTGTGACATGGTAAGAAATATATGTTTGGTCTCTTTTCCCATTTCCTGACACACAGCTTTTTAAATTCTTGCAATCTCTGACTGGTATTTTCATATGCTAATGAGATTGCTGGGGAATGGGGGCTCCTGGAAAGCCCAAGCATGGGGGCTGGTTTCCAGGGGAACCAACCAAGTGATTAGAAGTTTGCCAGTCAGACCCCCCAGTGTCTCACACACCACCTTTGGGGAGAAGAAATGGCCTGAATTTTTTTATCACTACCAGCCAGTGATGTAATCAATCATGCCTATGTATTGAGGCATCCATAAAACTCCCAAAAGATGGGTTTCTGAGAGCTTCTGAGTTGGTGAATATGTGCAAGTGCTGGGAGGATGGGATGCCTGTAGAGATCATGGAGGCTCAGCTCCCCTTTCCGTGTACCTTCCCCTGTGCAGCTCTTCCATTCTGCTCTTCCCTGAGTTGTATCCTTTTGCAATAAACCTATCATCTAGTAAGCAAACTGTCTTCCTAAGTTCTGAGAGCCATTCCACCAAGTCATTGTGTACACGTACACACATGCACATATATGTGTATGTATACACACATCTCTCTCAAAAATATTAATAAGATATAAATATTTAAAAGAAGAATGTGGGTGAAGATGGTGGAATGAAACTGGATCATATAATCATCTCTCATTGACTCTTTAGTAGCCAGTAACATAAATCTAAAATGATAAAAAACAAAACAAAACATTTTTTAAGTAAGTTATTGTCAAACAAACAAAAGTGAATAACCACCTACTACACATATCAAAAGTGGCACTTAATGGCTTGACTCTTCCCCTTTCCATCTAACTGCTTCAAATACTGTAGAATAAAGGTGAGTTGGCAGGTCTTGATACTGCCTACTAATATCTTACCACTATTACCATAATTAACATTACTCATGGAGAGAAGGAAGCCAAAATAATGAGCAGGGAGCCCTAGGGAAAGCTAAAGGTAAAGCACTTGAGAAGAGCTATCGTAAGTAAAGGCAGGAGGATTTTGCAGAATCAGGGCACCATGTTGAATTGGGGTAAAGGCTTAAGCATTCTACCACAGAATAAATTCTAATAGAAGATGACACTGTCTTAGAAGAGAGAGTAGAATGCTGATCTTCCAGAAATACTTGGAAATAGAATCAGAGAAACCAAGGTCTCCACTTCTAGCTGCGAAGGGCAAAAAAACCCACAAACAAACAACAACAAAAAAACCCTGAATTCAGATATTGTGGGAGAGGGGATAAAATGGACTTCAACTACATATGTTAGAATAAATAGGAGATCTAATTCAAATTACTGATTTTGGCCTCACAAGGAAAAATGAAAATCAAGAAGATTGTGGAAATACCATATATAAAAGAGGATAAGGAAGACTTTACTCCAAAAGAGTCCTTGTGTTCCATTCAGGTTCTGACTTCGTGTGTTTTATTACAAAAGGTGTTGAGCATCCTTCTATCTCTCCTCTCACCAGACCCTGATTATTTTTCTCTTTGTACAAAGCAGCCCTTTGTCTCCAGCTTATGTTCAGAGTGATAGCAGTGCAGTAAGAAACTACTGAGGGCTGCTTTCCAGGGGAACCAACCAAGTGATTAGAAGGCCATGTGTATATTGTTTTCTCTTGCAATACGGAAAGTAGAGAGAGGATCACGCAGTTAATTCAGTAGATTCTTTCATTGCCTCATCTCCATTCTTTTATTTATGTATTGCCAATTCCAATACATGTAGTAAAAAATGTTTAAAAATGTTTCTTTGCTTTCATGCCATTAAAAATCATGAACAATTTTGATTAGAAATGCAATGATCTGATTTGAATTCTTCATATTTTTCCAAAAATCTAACCTGAAAAGATAGGAGGGATATTTCTCTGTGGGCTTATACTTTGTGAAGAGAACATATGGTGATCCAAGGACATTAGGCAAGCCATTAACAAAGGCCTGTGAACCACTTTACAAAATATTTTTGAAACGAAAATTAATGAGTAGTCTTTTTTGAGAGCTCTTTCATAGTTGAATGCAGCTGAATGAGATTCATTTGCAAGGAGAAATCTTATTTATATTGCTTTTTACTTCATTAAGCAAAAAAATGAAAAACAGCTAGCTATAGCTGATGCAAAAGAACACAAAAGCAAAAATTGATATATACTACACTGTAAAATGCATTTGGAAGTAGATGATTTACATGAACTATCTCTAGCAATACTGCCATGTCTACTACCATCAAAACACACCAAGAACACTTCCACTAAAACACACAAACACCACTTCCATCAAAACACACAAGCAACAACAATCAAAAATCTGAAGAAAACCCCACATATTTACAAACAGACACAACTAGCAGTAACAGTTTTAAAAACACATTCGTTTTCAAAAGAAATAAGAAAAGGAAAGAAAAAGAGAGAAAGAAAGAAAATCCAACTATTTAGGCTGGGATTTGAACGAAGGAGATTTCAAAGGCTGTTACTTCATTTGCAAAGGCATATTCAAGTTTCTATACATTTTACAACTGTACTGTACTGTCTCAGCAGAGTCCTTGCACATACAGTATAGGTTTTCATGTCCAGAATTTCAACAGATTCCTACATTTATGGTAAAATTTTCAATATTTTAATGTAGAAATTCCTCCCAAGAATTTAGTCACCCTCTTTTTTTATGCCACTTTGAAAAAGTTTTGCAGAGAGTACCATCAGCACTTTGAGAGAAAGTTAAGATTTTACAAAGCTCTAAGTTCACTGTTTCCCTTATTTAGGCCACTAATTGAGCTTTAAATTAACTCCCATCTATTACCTACATGAAAATCTAGGATTTTTTTTTTTTCTTTTTTCTTCTTTTTGAGACAGAGTCTCACCCTGTTGCCCAGGCTGGAGTGCAGTGGCAAGATCTTGGCTCACTGCAACCTCTGCCACCCGGGTTCAGGCAACTCTCCTGCCTCAACCTCCCAAGTAGCTGGGATTACAGGCACCCCCGAGCATGCCTGGTTAATTTTTGTATTTTTAGTAGAGACAGGGTTTCACCATGTTAGCCAGGGTGGTCTCCAACTCCTGACCTCAAGTGATCCACTGGGCTTGGTCTCCCAAAGTGCTGGGATTACAGGAGTGAGCCACCACAACTGGTCATTTTATTTTCTTGATCCATTTGTTTGAACTGCAAAATTTCTAATTTGTCAGAATATATTTATCATTCTACCCTTTTTACACCTTTGTTTTAGTCTGGGATCTATGATTAAACATATTCAGTGTTCACTATCTTCCTTTGTCAAGTTTATTTAATAATCCCTGTGTTGGATATACTCATTCTCTTGTAGGTATAGTATTCACAAAATTATTTTCAATTTAAAACCATGTTTTCATTATCTTGATGCCAGAAAGACACCTTAGCACATATAGTCTTTCCTTGAATTTTTAAAAAAGAGTCTTTACTGTTGCATTGTTTTGACTATTGCTGTGAAGATGTCTCATGACAACCTAATTTTCTGTTTTCCTTTGTAAGTAACTTGATCTGTTTGCCTGAATGTCCAAAGCATTTTTTTAATATCCTTAAGAACTAAAAATTTTTCTAGAACATATTTAAGAATTACCAAAATGTGACTTTTCAACATGTAGCTGAAGATCCTTATTTCTGAAAAACTTTCTTCAGTTATAACCTTTATAATTTTTTCTGTTGTGTTGTTTGAGTTTTCTTCATTTCCTTCCTCAATGCCACTTATGTGCCATTTATACAATACTCGTTAGTATCTATTCTTCTGTAGCTATCTTATGGCTGATGCTTTGCTGCCGAGTTTGTTTTTCTTTGTCTTCTCTTTTCTGATCTTTTTAGATTTCATTTCACATCTTTGTATGCGTTCTACATTGCTATTTTTTTGTTTCACTGATTAGAAATATAATTTTTTAATATTTCCAGGTAATTAAAAAAATATATTTAAGACAGGTTTTTTTTTGTTTGTTTCTTTTTTGTTGTTCTGTTTTGTTTTTAAAATTACTTTTGGAAGAAAGAAAATTTTTGTCAGTTGAAAATTTTTGCTCGCTGTTTCTTTTTCTTTCTATAAATTTGTATAGGTGTTGCCAATGATTTTCTGTTCAATTTGAGGTACTAAGGTTTTCCTAAACAACCAACCACTGGTGGGAGGTCAGAGAGAATTTTAGTCCCTTTATAGATTTCTTCTTCATGAACATCGTCTTGTGTAGTTAGTGACAAAAAAACTTATTTAACTGGGGGTGTCTTTACATTTTGATGCTATACAGTTTTCTGATATAGTGACTCTTTTTGTTTCAGTAGGGCCTTTAATTTCAACCTTTTTATTCTTTTATTTTTCCTTTAGCCACAAAGCCACCAAATAATTTTTCATACACTTCTAATTTGCCCCAGAAACCATATCTTCCCAAGATTCTTATATTTAGTCTCACATAATTTCAAACACCTTGTTTTCTATTTCACCTGTTCTTATATCTGTGCCCAATATTTCCTTATACCTATTCTCAGTATCATTATGGGACTCTCATTTGTGGTTCTGATTTTATCCACTCTCAACCACTGCTAGGCCTCCCCCTCTCCTCCTGATGCACCATCTCTGTCTGTCTTTCTAATTCAGTGTAGGCTCCAGAGCCAGAACTATTATTACAGGTGGCATTTATATCCTTTACTGAGGTAATTTTAAATTTGTTGTATTGCCTCTATTTTAGTTATGCTTAAAATGCTTTTGTGGGTAGTTATGCTGCTTATAAACTACACGGTTTTTAGAGATGTCTGTGTAGACTTGGATGGAGTGGAAGGGAAGGTGTTTGTGATAAGTGATATTTTAAGATGCTACTTTAAATAAATGCCAGAATAGGCCATTGTAGGATTTGATTTAGGAGAAATCCAAGCAAATAGAAAAGCAATCATAAATAAACTAAGTGAGAATATGCTGAGACTAAAACTAAACAAAGAGACCAATGTGGTTAAAATGGGAGATGTAAATGGAGAGTGGTAGGTGATGAAATTTATGAGCTTGTAGGAGCCTTGTTTTCTGTATCTATGGATTTACCTATTCTAGATATTTCATATAAAAGGAGACATACAACATGCAGCCCTTTGTGGCTGGCTTATTTCACTTAGCATAATGTTTTCAAAGTTCATCCACATTGTAGCATGTATCAGCATGTCATTCCTTTTAATGGCCAAATACTTTTCCATTGCATATATATACTATGACTTTTTAATAATTAACCAGTTGAAAGACTTAGGGTTGTTTTCATTTACTGGTCATTTTGAATAGTGCTACTATGAACATTCAGGTAAAAGTATTTATTTGCGTGCATGTTTTCAATTATTTTGAGTATAATTTTTTATTTCAATGTAATAAGTTGTTTCAGGGTTCTGAGGAAAATATCCATTTTGAAAAGATCATGCTTGCTGCTGCTAAAGGAATGAAAACTGGGAAACAGGGAAGCAGGAGGTTATTGCAGTAATCTAAGTGAGATATTACAATGATGTGGACTAGGACAGCGGCAGGATTTACAGTGGAAAGTCAGAGAATTTGGTATAAAGTCTGTAGGCAGCATCAGCAGCAATTATTGAGTGAGTGAGAATATATGATAAATTATCATTCAAGAATAACTCCTAAATTTGTGGACTAAACATTTTGATGAACGACCATGTTATTTATTGAGATTACAAATTAAAAAAATTAAGAGAGGAATAGGTTTATAAAGTCAACAGTTCCTATTTTGAAACTCTATTCTGTCTATTCTTGTTAGACATCTCCATGAGGTAGGTGTTGAATGAGTAAATTTGGAGCACAGCAGAAACACTGGTAAATTTACAAATAATTGGAATAGATGGAATCACATAAGCAGTTAGTGTCCTAAAGACTGGGTCCCTAGATCATGTAGAAGTCAGAAAGAGATGTAAGAGATGGGCCTTGAGGTAGACAGAAAAAACAACAAAAAAACCAAACAAACAAAACTAAAAACTGAAACTAAAATGGGAATCGAAGTGAAAAAAAATACCTTCATGATTGAGTAATGAATTGCTTGGGCCAAATTCTAATATAATATAAGGACAGAGAACTGGCTGTTGAATTTGTCACATTGAGATTATTAGCAACCTTGATAAGAACAATTTCAGTGGACTAGAGTGGGCTGAAGAGAGAAAAGCAAATGAAGGAGTAGAGAATGTGAGTCAGGACAGCTCATTCAGGAGTTCTGCTCTGAGGGAGAGAAGAAGATGTGACACTCATTAGAAGAGTACATGGTCTTCACTGATATAAGAGTGTTGTGATATAAAATAAGAGGTAGTGCAACACTTTTGCCTGCTGTTGGGAAGGACGCTGTAGAAAAGGAGAAACTCAGGATTCATGAGTGTGTGCACACATACTGGTAGGGGGATAATTGCAGTAACAGTGTACAAATGGCAGCATGGCCTTAAGTACACGAAGATAGTTTAGGCTCTGTCATAGGTAGTAAATAAGTGCATAGGCCCAGATATAGCTTGACTGAGGCCCAGATATAGCTTGACTGATGGTGCTGGTGATGGGAAAAGGAGGCAGGACTCTATTGATTGCTTCTATTTTCCAAAGAAAATGAAGAACTCTAATAAACTATAGTCATATTGTTGAGTAGGGTTGTGGACCCACTTGAGATAATGGTCACTAGACCATAGTCAAATCTAAAGGTGAAAAATGAAAAGACATCTTTGGTCACCATGGAAAGAATACAGGCGCTTCTTGTAATACAGTTTCATAATCTTTTATCAGCCACTCCTAAAACATGGTATGTCTAATATTTGAAATCCTGGCAATATTTTGCATATACCACATCTTATATAATACTACCAGGAGAGTCTTGGGGCAGCACCCCATAATCAAGCATATTTCCTTATGTTTCCTTAGCAAAGATGTCAATAGTCACACTAAGTATTGTAAACACACACAGATCCACCCCCACACAAGCCTTACATTTTGGTTTGGCTTTTATTTTTAAAAAGTCAACAAATTTTTAGTTTTCGGAAACTTTCAAATTTCACAATTGTAAAGTCTTGTGAATGTTTAATGTATAGTATTTCCTTGGCTCACTAGTTGCTGAAGATGTGGAAACTCCAAGTACAAAAGTGTCTGTGATTAAATAGAGTTTTAGAAACACCACATACTAAGTCATCTTCCTGGAGATTTCTGATGCATATTAGCATAAGCATTCTATAATGACACAGCTGGTTAACTCCTAAACAAACATTTCTTCAAGGTATCCTGACCCCAGCACTGCTATTAACATGGACAGACTAGTTTTTCCATAAACTAGGATTGAAGAGCAAGACAAAGATTGCTCAAAATAGTGAGGAGAGATAAGAAAAGTAATATCACAAATGTATGTAAATTATTCCCATATAAAATGCTTCCAGTAATTGTTTAGACATAGCCATGGAAACTGAATATACTTATTCATGCCATATATTTCTCAATTTAGATAGATGTAGGCAGAAAAAGATATAAAGCAGTAGGATCATTTGTGTTAGACTGGTATCCAGTTGTAAAATATGTTAAAGAAACCAAAATGTTTAAATGACTATGCATGTCTGAATTCATGGCTGTAAACAGTAATTAATCAGTTAAACCTTTCACAAGTTTTACTCTTCAAAATATTGCCCTGTAAAATCTGCTCTTTAATTGAGAATAACTTTACTGAATAAAAAGATTAAATAAACAATTCTACAGATTGGCAATTTGTATCATTTTGGTAGGCTGAATAACCACATAGATATTTAAATGCCAACATCTGGGACCTGTGGATGTTATTTTATACAGCAAAAGACACTGCCAACGTGATTAAGATTCTTGGGATGGGGAGCTTGTCTTTGATTATCCAGGTGGATCCAAAATGTAATCACCAGTGTTCTAATAAGAGAGAGACAGAGAGAGATCTGACAACAGAAAAACAATTAGGAGACATGAAGATGGAAGGAGAAGGATGTAGTCATGTGTGAATGGTGTCAGCAACCAAGGAATGCAGGTGACCTCTAGAAGTTAGAAAAGATGAAGAAATGGATTCTCCCCTAGAACCTCCAAAAGAAATCAGCCCTGTCAACATGTTGGAATTCTGATCTCCAAAAATGTAAGAAAATAAAGCACTGTTTTATGACACAGAGTCTGTGGTAATTTGTTACAGCCATCATAGGAAATAGTCTAATCATCATAATTTTATATTGGATCTGTTTATATGAACAAATCAACTCTGAATCTATTTTGTTATTTGACTCCTTTCAAGTACTGGGGGAGGGGGAGAAATAGAAAACAAAGCAGAAAATCATTTTTCATCTACTTAATTTGATATTTTCTCTTTTGACCATATTTACTCTTTGCAGATGGGAGAAATTATTTTCTAATTTCCAGGAATGTATGATTCTGAGAAGGTTTAGACCTGTAAATATTTAGTGTCAACAATATTTAAAGAGGGAAAACATGACTAGAATGAAGTCATGTTTTTTATGGGCTATTGTAAACAAGGTCTTTTTCTCTACATTATGAATTTGGCCTAGCAAGTATATTTTGTATTATGATAGAACACCATGGTTAATTTTAATTTGGCCAGCTGTAATAAAAATCAAATATTGGATTTGTTTTGTATACTAAAATTAATTTTAGTATACCATACATATATACATACCATAGCAGAAAAAAGGATAAAATTATCATAATTTTTATTTATTATTTGTAAGACTGAGGAAAATAGTCACTCTTCCATACTGTGTGAATGTACATTGGTAAGACTATGGGAAAAACAATGTAGCTGTACCAAGTATATGAAAAGTTAAAACATTCTCCTTGTTCTAATAATTTTACTTCTTAGATACTAGCTTACAGAATTACTTAGATATCTGTACAAAAAAAAAAGTAGGCAAAATTTTTTTTTGATCACTGCTTGAAAAAAAAAAATTGAAAAATGTAGAATTGGCCTAAAAATAATTACCCTGGTGTCTATCTTTTATAATTTTGTCACATACCAAATAAAAATGTGAACTCATAAGACAGACATGAGTTTAAAGACAGGGTCTGCCATTCACTAGTATGGAAAATTGAAAATTTTGCTTAGCTCCTCTGAATTTTAGTTTTCTTCTTAATGAATTGAGACTAGTAATAGTTCATTGAAATGTTGAATGAATTTACTTATCCAGCACACAGCTGAAAATGGCAGATTATCTGTAAACATTAGCTTCCCTCTCTTTCCTTTAACCCATGACCATCATTCATTTGGATATTAAATGTTTTAATACAAATACTATAAATACCTCCTAAATACTTGGTATAGTTTTCACAGTACCAGCTAAATATAGGAAAATTTTAATTTTGCTTTATGCAGATTAAACAAGTAAAACACTATTATGCAAAGCATTTGGTATCTTATTTATTCCTATAATAGTAAGTGCTAGCAGATACTACAATAGCTTTGATTCCTGTAATAATTCACTTTACATATTAATCCCACATAAATTTCATTAGCCTAACTGTGACACTTGGTTCCTCTTTCCTTGTTTTATCATAAGCTTGTATAATCATCACTAATGAAATTGGAGGGCATGTGTTGAAGTTTACTGTGACTGTATTTCATAAAAGAAAAAAAGGCAGCTTATCTACTTGTGTGTTTACACGTAACATTTTTATTTTTTAAATGAAATACAGTTTCATGATGTGTAAATATTAATTTGAAATTAAAGTGTATGCTGAATATAGGGAGGAAAAGTTGTAACCATTGTGTAATATTAAACATGTATTTGCTAGCATAATATTATTAAGCCAAAATAAACACGTTTTCATCAGGAGCTAGATGTTTAATTACTAGCAAAATCATTTTACTCTTGCATTTTCTAATTTAATGAAATATTGCTATTTATTTTATTTTTGTACTTATTACTTTTCTGCTTCTTTAAAAACTATTTTATTTTATTTTAGATTCACAGGGTATATTTAGTTACATGTTTTTTTTTACATGGGTGTATTGTATAATACTGAGGTTAGGATTTCACCCAAATAGTGAACTTAGCATCCAATAGGTCATTTTTCAAACCCCTTCTCCCACTCACCCACTGGGGACTCCCACTTTTAGAGTCCCCAGTGTCTATTCCATCTTTATGTTCATGTGTACCCTTAATGGAATACTTAGTTGATAAAAAATAAAAACTACTTGACATACTTATTATGGTTTAAAAAAGTATGAAACATATATAGAAAAATATTATAGGTAAATTGCTATTAAATCCAATTATTAGTTTTTAATACACAAAATAGTTATGAGGTTATTCTGCTGTGCTAGATAACTATTAATAAAATACCATTTTACTTTTTTATAAGTTACTTTGAATCAAAGAATGATCCTTTATTTGGTCATATTGGGGTTAGATTATTTTTATTAAGCTAGAGAGTTATTTCTTCTAGTAAAATAAAAGTTCTGCCAGAAAGGGGAAGAGGGCAACAACAACAAAAAGGTTATACCAGAATCTTCATCTAATAGCTCAAATCATGGTATTACATAATTCTCAGGATGTCTAAATTTTATTTTGAAAATCTGATGTCAGATTATTTTAAATATAATTCTTATGTGAAGAATTATGTGAAGACCCTGGCTAATAGTGTCTTTGATGACAAAAAAAAAAAAAAAAAAAAAAAAAAAAAAAAACCCCAAAAACCTGATACTATTCTCACTCATTCGTATATCATTTCCTAAGTTAGTAAATTAAATAGTTACTGATTCTAAGTAGAGTTATTAACTCGTCTAAGTATGAGAATTTTTCACAAATGACTATACATTAAGCATCTTGGCCAATGGAAGTACTTTTCTTAAAGCCCTGAGGATACAAAAGTATTTTTATTTTTCTCCAATGAGATTGTTACATTTAACTGAAATTCTCATATAAAAATGCAAACGGGGGGCGGAGCAAGATGGCCGAATAGGAAGAGCTCCAGTCTCCAGCTCCCAGCGCCAGCGACACAGAAGATGGGTGATTTCTGTATTTTCAACTGAGGAACGCAGCTCATCGCCAGCAACGGATCAAAGGCGGATGGAGAATGACTTTGACTAGTTGAGAGAAGAAAGCTTCAGTCCATCAATCTTCTCAGAGCTAAAGGAGGAATAACGTACCCAGCACAAAGAAACTAAAAATCTTGAAAAAAGAACGGAAGAATGGATAACTAGAATAATCAATGCAGAGAAGGCCATAAACGAACTGACAGAGATAAAAACCATGACAGGAGAAATACGTGACAAATGCACAAGCTTCAGTAACCGACTTGATTAACTGGAAGAAAGAGTATCAGCGATTGAGGATCAAATGAATGAAATGAAGCAAGAAGAGAAGTTTAAAGAAAAAAGAGGAAAAAGAAATGAACAAAGCATTCAAGAAGTATGGGATTGTGTGAAAAGACCAAATCTACATCTGATTGGGGTGCCTGAAAGTGAGGAGGAAAATGGAACCAAGTTGGAAAACACTCTGCAGGACATCAACCAGGAGAATTTCCCCAAACTAGTAAGGCAGGTCAACATTCAAACACAGGAAATACAGAGAACACCACAAAGATATTCCTCGAGAAGAGCAACTCCAAGACACATAATTGTCAGATTCACCAAAGTTGAAATGAAGGAAAAAATGTTAAGAGCAGCCAGAGAGAAAGGTCAGGTTACCCACAAAGGGAAGCCCATCAGACTAACAGAAGATCTCTTGGCAGAAACTCTATAAGCCAGAAGAGAGTAGGGGCCAATATTCAACATTCTTAAAGAAAAGAATTTTCAACCCAGAATTTCATATCCAGCCAAGCTAAGTTTCATAAGTGAAGGAGAAATAAAATCCTTTACAGATAAGCAAATGCTTAGAGATTTTGTCACCACCAGGCCTGCCTTACAAGAGACCCTGAAGGAAGCACTAAACATGGAAAGGAACAACCGGTACCAGCCATTGCAAAAACGTGCAAAAAAGTAAAGACCATCGATGCTAGGAAGAAACTGTATCAACTAACAAGCAAAATAACCAGTTAATATCATAATGACAGGATCAAGTTCACATAACACTATTAACCTTAAATGTAAATGGACTAAATGATCCAATTAAAAGACACAGACTGGAAAATTGGATAAAGAGTCAAGATCCATCAGTTTGCTGTGTTCAGCAGACCCACCTCACATGCAGAGACACACATAGGCTCAAAATAAAGGGATGGAGGATGATCTACCGAGCAAATGGAGAACAAAAAAAAGCAGGTGTTGCAAAACTAGTCTCTGATAAAACAGACTTTAAACCATCAAAGATCAAAAGAGACAAAGAAGGNACTAGTCTCTGATAAAACAGACTTTAAACCATCAAAGATCAAAAGAGACAAAGAAGGCCATTACATAATGGTAAAGGGATCAATTCAACAGGAAGAGCTAACTATCCTAAATATATATGCACCCAATACAGGAGCACCCAGATTCATAAAGCAAGTCCTTAGAGACTTACAAAGAGACTTAGACTCCCATACAATAATAATGGGAGACTTCAACACCCCACTGTCAACATTAGACAGAGCAACGAGACAGAAAGTTTACAAGGATATCCAGGAATTGAACTCATCTCTGCACCAAGCGGACCTAATAGACATCTACAGAACTCTCCACCCCAAATCAACAGAATATACATTCTTCTCAGCACCACATTGCACTCATTCCAAAATTGACCACATAATTGGAAGTAAAGCACGCCTCAGTAAAGGTACAAGAACAGAAATTATAAAAAACTCAATAAAATCTTCAATAAAACACAGGCAAAGCGAATCCAGCAGCACATCAAAAAGCTTATCCACCATGATCAAGTGGGCTTCATCCCTGGGATGCAAGGCTGGTTCAACATATGCAAATCAATAAACGTAATCCAGCATATAAACAGAACCACAGACAAAAACCACATGATTATCTCAATAGATGCAGATAAGGGCTTTGACAAAATTCAACAGCTCTTCATGCTAAACACTCTCAATAAATTCAGTATTGATGGAATGTACCTCAGAATGATAAGAGCTATTTATGACAAACCTACAGCCAATATCATACTGAATGGGCAAAAACTGGAAAAATTCCCTTTGAAAACTGGCACAAGACAGGGATGCCCTCTCTCACCACTCCTATTCAACATAGTGTTGGAAGTTCTGGCTAGGGCAATCAGGCAAGAGAAAGAAATCAAAGGTATTCAGTTAGGAAAAGAAGAAGTCAAATTTCCCTCTTTGCAGATAACATGATTGTATATTTGGAAAACCCCATCATCTCAGCCCAAAATCTCCTTAAGCTGATAAGCAACTTCAGCAAAGTCTCAGGATACAAAATTAATGTGCAAAAATCACAAGCATTCTTATACACCAGTAACAGACAGAGAGCCAAATCATGAATGAACTTCCATTCACAATTGCTTCAAAGAGAATAAAATACCTAGGAATCCAACTGACAAGGGATGTAAAGGACCTCTTCAAGGAGAACTACAAACCACTTCTTCAGTGAAATAAAAGAGGACACAAACAAATGGAAGAACATACCATGCTCATGGATAGGAAGAATCAATATCGTGAAAATGGCCATACTGTCCAAGGTAATTTATAGATTCAATATCATTCCCATCAAGCTACCAATGAGTTTCTTCACAGAATTGGAAAAAACTGCTTTAAAGTTCATATGCAACCAAAAAAGAGCCCGCATTGCCAAGACAATCCTAAGTCAAAAGAACAAAGCCAGAGGCATCACACAACCTGACTTCAAACTACACTACAAGTCTACAGTAACCAAAACAGCATGGTACTGGTACCAAAACAGAGATATAGACCAATGGAACAGAACAGAGCCCTCAGAAATAATACCACACATCTACAGCCATCTAATCTTTGACAAACCTGACAAAAACAAGAAATGGGGAAAAGATTCCCTAGTTAATAAATGGTGCTGGGAAAATTGGCTAGCCATAAGTAGAAAGCTGAAACTAGACCCTTTCCTTACTCCTCATATGAAAATTAATTCAGGATGTATTAGAGACTTAAATGTTAGACCCCAAACCACAAAAACCCTAGAAGAAAACCTAGGTAATACCATTCAGGACATAGGCATGGGCAAGGACTTCATGTCTAAAACACCAAAAGCAATGGCAACAAAAGCCAAAATTGACAAATGGGATCTCATTAAACTAAAGACCTTCTGCACAGCAAAAGAAACTACCATCAGAGTGAACAGGCAACCTACAGAATGGGAGAAAATTTTTGCAATCTACTCATCTTACAAAGGACTAATATCTAGAACCTACAAAGAACTCAAACAAATTTACAAGGAGAAAACAAACAACTCCATCAAAAAGTGGGCAAAGGATTTGAACAGACATTTCTCAAAAGAAGACATGCATACAGCCAACAGACACATGAAAAAATGCTCATCACCAGTGGCCATCAGAGAAATGCAAATCAAAACCACAATGAGATACCATCTCACACCAGTTAGAATGGCGATCATTAAAAAGTCAGGAAACAACAGGTGCTGGAGAGGATGTGGAGAAATAGGAACACTTTTACACTGTTGGTGGGATTGTAAACTAGTTCAAGCATTATGGAAAACAGTATGGCGATTCCTCAAGGATCTAGAACTAGAAGTACCATATGACCCAGCCATCCCATTACTGGGTATATACCCAAAGGATTATAAATCATGCTGCTATAAATACACATGCACATGTATGTTCATTGCGGCACTATTCACAATAGCAAAGACTTGGAATCAACCCAAATGTCCATCAGTATCGGACTGGATTAAGAAAATGTGGCACATATACACCATGGAATACTATGCAGCCATCAAAAAGGATGAGTTTGTGTCCTTTGTAGAGACATGGATGCAGCTGGAAACCATCATTCTCAGCAAACTATCGCAAGACAGAAAGCCAAACACTGCATGTTCTCACTCATAGGTGGGAATTGAACAATGAGATCACTTGGGCATGGGAAGGGGAACATCACACACCAGGGCCTATTATGGGGAGGGGGGAGGGGGGAGGGATTGCATTGGGAGTTATACCTGATATAAATGACGAGTTGATGGGTGCTGATGAGTTGATGGGTGCAGCACACCAACATGGCATAAGTATACATATGTAAGAAACCTGCATGTTATGTACATGTACCCTAGAACTTAAATAGAAAAAAAAAAAATGCAAACAGGTTTGCTTATTATTATTCTTAGAGTTATCTTTCAGAACACCTGGGAGAATATTATTTGACAAATATTGGACAAACTGTTCCTGATGAATAAAGTTTGTATCTAGCTGAGAATAATAAAATTGTGTCATATTTGAAATATATCTCTAATGAAAATATAAACTAGTAAAATCTTTTTGGAGAGCAACTCAACAGCATGTATCATCAATCTAATAAATTTATACTTTTAATCCCAGCAAGTATATATCTTATGGCTCTGTCCTGAAAGAAATATATAACCATCAAAAGAAGCTGTGATCAGAGATTTTATTTGTTTGTTGTTTATGATAGCAAAACTAGGAAATGATTCAAAAATCTATGCTAAAGGAATAGATTTATTACTGATTTTTCATTCAACCCATTGAAGTTTACTTTTATAAAAGTACTAATAAAATTATGTAGTAACGTGAAAAATACTAAAAAGTAAAAAATGTAAGTAAGATATAGCAACTTTAGAATATATATTACTCCCACACTAACCTTGATAGTCTATAGTCTGTTTTTATTCATCTTTCTTAATTACAGGGTGATCAACTCTCCCAGTTTGCCAAGGACTAACAGGTTTCCCAGGAGGTAAGGATCCTGTTAAAAATCCGTTAAAAGCAGGAAAGTTCCAGGCAAACTGGGAAAATTGGTTACTTTACTTTGTAAGCCCCTGACAAATGTTTATAAATTAATTAATAAATGAAAACAAAGTTCTATACATGGTGCAATTACAAATGTCATACATGTTTTTACTGCATAGAAAAGTACACAAGAATAATGCATGCAAATTTTAACAGTGGCTAGGTTAAGAATTAGGGATGGTTTTCTATTTTCCTACCTTTCTATATATTAAAAGTTTTATACAATGAGCTTCCACTTCCTATTGAAAAAAATAGTACATTAAAAACACACTTAAATTTTGAGCAAAGTTTGAGACACCAAATAAGGACCAGCCAAGAATATTGTCACAAAGAACATTTTAAAATAAAAGACTTAAAGCTATACCATAATTTTCTACAAACCATTATTGATCACCATAGCAGTCTGAGTCCAAAAATATATATTCTAAGAGGGAAATTTTAAATCTAAGCATAGATTTACCATAAAATGATTGCAATTCAAGTGAATAAAAGATGTTCCTCTTTAACATAAATAAAATGCCATCAACTTTTTTTAAAGTGAGCTTATTGGGTTTTAAAAGAAAAATAAATTATCTCATACATTACTTCTTAATGATTCTATAGTCATGGACCCTTTTGAAAAAAAATCTAACAAGAACTATGGACTCTCTTCCCAGAAAAAAACATACACATATAACATTCTGTAAATAATTTCAGCTTGTTTGAACAATAATACTGAATGTATTTGCTATAAATATACCAAATAAAATTTCCTCTCTTCTGAATATAAAATCTCATGCATGTGGTACTACACTGCAATTAACTGAAACCACACACATTTGGAAATTTAACTTTCTTAAAGGCAAGAACTCTGTAGTCCCAGTAGCCTCAATTAAATTTCGAAGCAACTCAT
Source organism: Theropithecus gelada (assembly GCF_003255815.1). NCBI lineage: Eukaryota > Metazoa > Chordata > Mammalia > Primates > Cercopithecidae > Theropithecus > Theropithecus gelada. The sequence goes on from NC_037672.1 coordinate 48,858,691, forward strand.
ACTTTAATTTGAAAAGCCAGGAAAACACAGAAGAACATGTTCAGAACATCTACTTCATTATGACATAGAAAATATGATTTTCTTTTATTAAGATGAGTGAAAATAGTTCAAAATACATAGTTCAAAATACACAAATAAACAATTCTGTAGGCCAATAAAAGGTAATCAAGGCAGGATAGTTATTTTAAAAATGAAATGCTTTCAATGTAACATATATCCTAAATAATTGATTATGAGAAATTAAGAAATGATTTCAATGCTTGCCCAGTTTCATTAATTTCAAAGGAGTAAGTTCTGGAGTTGTTAAAGTGGAGTTTGAACTGTCAGCCCAAATATCTATTTAACCATGGGATTGATTCAGGGGAGTATATGAATCAAGTTAGTCTAATTATTCCAAAGTATTTGAATTTAAGAGAAAATAAAGCCATAGCTTTTAGGAGCAACCAAGAAGGACTCCACAAGAGATGTCTCGTATGTGATTTGACAAACATTCCTGGAGTTCATGATATGTGAGTAATAAATACATTTCATTATGTTTTCCTGTTCTTTGAATTTTTTCCATGAGCTACTAAGAGTTAGATTTTCTGATCTGTTTGAACACGAAGGGTCTTAACTGCTGTGCTGTTATCACACAACTAGTAAGTGACAAAGCTAAAATTTCAATGCAGGACTTCAGATTCCAGAGCCTGTAGGATCATTTGAAAACCATCATTTTATAAAAGAAGAAACTGAGAACCAGAGTGATAAAATGATTTTCTCAGTGTTTCCTGAAACCTTTAGGCCTTCACTGCTGTGAGGCCAGACCACTGCCTTCATTTCAGTCACCAGAGACACAATCCATATCCTCTTCAACTTCCCTCAGCTACGTGAGGTTAAGAATGTGCTACATAATAACAATTTCTTCCAAGAAACTGTGTTTTTCCAACACCATCAAAACAAATAATGTGTGTCTCCTTGCTTTTCGTGAGTTAATGATTTATATCTCCAAGGATCGCTACACTAGGGCCTCCGACCTCAGGAGGCACCTCCTCCCACTCCAAGTTATTTTATCACATAGGGTTACATAGACTTAGAGAGAGTCTTAGGATCAGAGTTCAGGTTCTTTGAGCTCCTGTATCTTACTCTTCTGACTATATCAAACTTACAGCTCACACATTATGGGCAGATATGAACTCCTTTCACTCAAGAATAATGCTTCCTAACACACTAGCTCTTTCACTGCCTTGACACATAATGATTTTGTTGTGACAGTGTGAAGCCTAAATGTTGCCACATAACTCCTACTGTATCACCTACTACATCTCAGTATTAATAAGCAAAGCACCTGAAGTGAATATAGAAATATTATTTTAAAGATATAAGATACCAAACATGATGAGGCTCTTTGATAATCATCAAGACTGCAGTGGGTAGCTAAGGTATGATGGATAAACCTCTTTCAAGGCTTTCAGAGTTTTAGCAACACGGTTCGCTTTTAAATAGCCACATTTGTTATGAGATAATCCTTTCGATAGGACAGCCTGCTTGCTAACTGTCTATCTGGTAAGAGTGTGAGAGACAGGAGCAGAAAGGGTCAATTGGAGAAGCATAATGCATTTGCTGCCAGCCTGACACTTATAGCAATGCATTTAGACTCTCATATTTGCTACAAGACATTAGGCCTGCTCCAACGGGTGCCAGAAGTCATAATGACCTCTTGTAAGTACACTATCATTTCAGACCTTGAAAATATCTCAGAGAAAGGTAATTTACTAGATGGAATCAGAGTGATCTAAAAGAGTTTAGGATTTTCCGGCTCCTGACTTCTCATTCCCCATCTTCAACCTGTAGAATGAGGATTTTCAGCACATCAATCTCCTGAAGACACCAAGAATGTACAATGCAATGCAAATGTGCACTGTAGTGTAAGGTTGACCTGTTTCCCCATGTTACAATCCCAGACACAGATTTGAGGTTTATGTCTTCTGTGGTACTCTTTCAGCCATGAGTTAAAGAAACATACATGCATAGACACACATGTGTGTGTGCTTGGGCAAATATATGTATAATATGATAAGAAATGATAAAAATAATTGAAAAACCTTTTAGTAGCAAACATTGAAATAAGATTATTTATTTATATTTTATTTATTTATTTATTTATTTATTTATTTAGAGAGAGAAAGAGAGAGTCTTGTTCTATCGCCCAGGCTGTAGTGCAGTGGCACAATCTTGGCTCACTGCAACCTCTGCTTCCCAGGTTCAAGCGATTCCCCTGCCTCAGCCTCCCAAGTAGCTGGGATTACAGGCGCCTGACACCACACCTGGCTAATTTTTGTCTTTCTACAAAAATTAGGGTTTTACCATATTTGTCAGGCTTACTTCAAACTCCTGACCTCAGGTGATCCATCCACCTCAGCCTCCTAAAGTGCTGGGATTACAGGCATGAGCCACCACACCTGGCCAAGATTAATGTTTTAATGACATAACTCTATGTTACCATGTTAATAATGGGAAAAAAAAAAACTTTAAAAAATCATGACAGGTGTCATTACAGTATATAATACCAATGATCAGTAGAATATCAAGTCTTCCAAAACCAACAAATCAAAAAGATTGGAGAAATGCTTGCATTTTTAATCAAGCTCAAATACTTTTACATATTGTAGCATTATCTGAGAAGTCTAAAATATAGCGAAAATGCTGTAATTGTTTATTGTGCCCAGATATTTTGGCATATTGTAGCAATAGTAGAGTCATTTCCAGATGACATAAAATGATATCAAAGTAAATGTCATATATAGTTCAGAGAATAAAAAACTGAATACATTAATACTATCACATTTTTACTATTACAATTTTATTATTACAATATAAATTTTGGTATCGTGAAATTCTTATACAAGGCCCTACCATGTTACTTCACTTCAGTAAAAATCACCTCTTTAGCTCTTCAAGTTATATTAAAATTCCACATCTCATTTTCCTGAAAACTGGCTCTTCTCACAATGGTATGACTTTTTTGGGTTTCAAATAATAAAAATAATTAAAAAGAGAATATATAAAGCACCTAGAACAGTGTGTGCCAGTGGCCAATGTGCAATATAATTTGAGTTCTCTCCCTCCTCACTTCGTCTTCCCACAATGCCACTCGAATGCACAAACACATTTTGAATGACACATATGAAGGGGAGAATGCGAGGAGGGAGAGAGATAATAAAGAAGAGAGATGTATCCACTTGGGAGGAAAAGTGAGCCAATAATCTCACCTCTATTGATAAGCATAAAATTTGTATACATTGAGAAGGAAGAAATGTCTCTGCCCGCTAGAAGGGGAAGGTCTCTAGAGCTGAGGGCTGAGATGCTCTGCTTTCACTGCAATTCTGAAATACAACTTGGGAGAAAGGCAAAGGCAAACCTTTTATTCCCCCAAGGACAGTTGTGTAGGGGCTATTTAACAACCAGCTTTCTTAGAAAAAAGATCCATGTTTGAAGAATTTATTGATTTCTGTAATGTAAATACTCCCACTGTGGCTGGCTGTCAATGTGAAGTCACCAAACAGAGTTGGGAAATATTCCTGTGTGAGCCCTCTCCAACATACACTGTAGCATAGCCCATTCACCAGGTTCTCACCATAGGATTTGGCTGCATCCAGGGAATATACCAAAATGCCTCTGTTAGCACCAATGTGAAAGACTGTGTGGTGTTTGCCTTAAAAACATAGCCTTTCATCAACTTGAGTTATTGATCAATTTAGGGGCCCAGTTCTATATGTTACATGTGTTGAGTATCAGTTGAGAGCGAGTTTTTCTTGTAAATATAAGAATTAAGAACAATGATAGGGCGGGCGTGGTGGCTCATGCCTGTAATCCCAGCACTTTGGGAGACCGGGCGGGCAGATCACTTGAGACCAGGAGTTTGAGATCAGCCTGACCAACGTGGTGAAACCCCATCACTACTAAACATACAAAAAATTCCCCACTTGGGAGGCTGAGGTAGGAGAATCACTTGAACCTGGGAGGCGGAGGTTGCAGTGAGCCGAGATCCTGCCGTTGCACTCCAGCGTGGGTAACAAGAGCAAAACTCCGTCTCAAAACAAACAAACAAACAAAAACAATAACTTAAAGTGTGAAACATGTTACGTGATTCTAAGGGTTTGTTGTCTAATATTAAGATCACTGAGTCACTGAGTTTATAAAACAAACACATTGGAATATAAGGTTTTAAATCTATTTATGTAGCCCTACATCTTTTGGGCCTCCTTGCTGTGCTTCAGTTTGCTTTTTTCCTTCTTCTGTTTGTGCATCTATTCTAATTTCCTTATTTAAATGCAATTCTGGATTAGTTTCCATGTCCTTCAAACTGCAAAGGACATATCTTCAAACACTGCAACTTTCAAAGACAATCTCATTGTATCCTCAGACACTGGATAAAACAGAGGTTTCCTTCTACTGGCCCCTGAAACTATATGCTGACCAGAAAAACAAATCAGTTCTATTCAGCAATGTTTACAATTTAAAGATCTCTACTGGAACAATCCTGGGAACAAAGATACAAGACAACATAAATGTAATTTATATAAGGAATAATTAGTCTCTATATTATATCTCTATATCTTGATAGTCTCATATATGAGGAATAAAATGTCTCTAGTGGGCAGAGACATTTCTTCCTTCTCAATGTATACAAATATAATTTAAATTATAGTTACACTCTAAGATCACAAGTTCTTATATGTTATAAACTGCTTTATATCTAGGACCCTCCGACAAATGTCTACCTAACTCATAATAGATACATAACAAGTAGTGTTGAGCAAGTAAGTTAATTCAATGCTCTGTAGTCTTTGGGGTAGTCCAAATTTCACAGAGTAATCAGTAACCTGGGATCTTTGTGGAAACAATGGGTCAGTCATTTTCTTAAATGCCTAACCATCCTCTCCAAACTGCCTATGTAAAGAATACAATATCATGACTATATTGAAGGGAAAGAGATTGAAAGAGAAATATGGGACAAGAGATGGGGATGAATTTTAACATTAACTTATTTTGGGTAAAAATAAATATAGCCATAACTCCACAATATTGAAAAATTTGGTATTCCCTATTATTCAATAGTTTTATAATAGAAATATTACAACCATACATAAATTCACTTCGGGTAAGAAACGGAGGCGAGGTAAATAGGGACAAGCACACATAAAGTTCACAAATGTAAGATAAGAGAATACTCTAAATTTACTCAGAAAGTAACTGCATTCAACAGAAAGTTTTGTTTTTTTTTTTTTTTTAATGCTATTATTTTCAGTACTTACAATGCTTGTTTTTCAAGAATAGCCAAACGGATTTTATACCAATCATCTTGCGCAATTCTTTTATTATTATTATTGCAAATGCAAAATCAAGTAGAAACAAAAAGAAGAAGAAAAAAATAGCCATTCTCAAGTAAGCTAGCAAATGTCTCGCAAAGCCATCTGTTCCAAGCTCAAAGCACTGTAATTCAATGGCTATACAAATGCTGCATTTAATTTTTCAACCTGAGCATATTGATTATTTTATCTAATATGCTGCAGAGTGAAGCCAGTAAGCCTCACTCTGAAAGTAGCTGCAATGGAAAGTGACAAGAGTTTTATTACTGCTATAAGGTACCTAGCAGAGCTCTGGGAAAAATTACAGATTTCCAACGCAAAGAGGTCATAAAAATTTATGAGACACAACAAAGAGGAGAAAAGGCAGACAGCAGCAGGAAAGGTGACAAATTCTGAAAGGGATCTCAAATATAAGTTTAATAATGTTCAAGTCTGTGACATTTCATTATTATCTACTGGTAAATATAGGGGAGAGACAGGAAGCATTTATTGCTCACTGGACTACAAAATCTGTTATTTTACAGGTAAAATCAAAGGCAGTCATGTGCGAGCATGTTTGATCCAAGCTTAAGCAGAAATTCTCACAAATAAAGATGAGTTTCACCAATGTGTACTAATTATTCCTCATTATATAGAAGTCACAATATGAAATTATGAAATATAATACTGAAGATGAGTGAAAATGGAAAAGATACATTGCATTTTACAAAGATAATACCCCAAAGGAAATAACTCCAGATAATACTTCAAAACTACAAAACTATACTATCAGTGCCTAGCTATTATATAAAATAATTCAACACATTTGAGACTCCAGGGGTCATAGGATTGTTGCATTATTTGTGTACCTAGAAATGATAAGGATGTGTGGTAAATAAATCTGAAGTTGCCATGAAACAATATTTATCATTCATTCTCAGAGACATGACTAGAATGCCCCCCTCTGACCTATATTTTGTGGTTAACCATTGAATCACTCATAAAAGTGGTTCGGAAAAGTCCCATATTTACCTTATGAGAATGGCTCATCCTCTGAGATAATGAAAATGTAAAGATACATGGTCTTACAGGTAACCTAGTTCTTTAAACTGGGTTTGTCGTCTTCTACCTGGTGCAACTTTGTTACAGAAAAGGAGTCATTGTTACTGGGTATCCCCACTGACTCCTTAAATCTTACAAAGGTGTAGGGCTAGGAGACAGTGCAATTTACCTTTGCCAATGTACCTCTTGTTCCCCTCACATATGTTGATATAAAGTATCGGAAAATATATTTTTGTATTAAAACAAAACTTCAAAAATATCACTCCTATGTAACCTGTAATGTGGTAAAGTGTTTTTGTTTGTTTTGGTTTGTTTTCAAGAGTAAATTTCAAAATGTCATTTGGATTTAATTCCTAACTTTTGCGTATTTGTACTCGGGCCTAAATTACTTGCAGGTGCAGCTCTCAGTCTCCTGATACTTTTTAGTTTTTTGTTGTTGTTGTTGAGACAGAGTCTGGCTCTGTTGCCCAGGCTGGAGTGCAGTGGCCGGATCTCAGCTCACTGCAAGCTCCGCCTCCCGGGTTTACGCCATTCTCCTGCCTCAGCCTCCCGAGTGGCTGGGACTACAGACACCTGCCACCTCACGCGGCTACTTTTTTTGTATTTTTTTAGTAGAGACGGGGTTTCACCGTGTTAGCCAGGATGGTCTCGATCTCCTGACCGGATCCGCCCGTCTCGGCCTCCCAAAGTGCTGGGATTACAGGCTTGAGCCACCGCTCCCGGCCTAGTTGTTTTAAATTTAGTTTTTATTCATTAATTTTCTACAACCTTTGGCAAGCGATAAAATTCTTTTTTTTTTTTTTTTTTTTTTAATTTATTTATTATTATTATACTTTAAGTTGTAGGGTACATGTGCATAACGTGCAGGTTTGTTACATATGTATACTTGTGCCATGTTGGTCTGCTGCACCCATCAACTCGTCATTTACATCAGGTATAACTCCCAATGCAATCCCTCCCCCCTCCCCCCTCCCCATGATAGGCCCCGGTGTGTGATGTTCCCCTTCCTGAGTCCAAGTGATCTCATTGTTCAGTTCCCACCTATGAGTGAGAACATGCGGTGTTTGGTTTTCTGTTCTTGTGATAGTTTGCTAAGAATGATGGATTCCAGCTGCATCCATGTCCCTACAAAGGACACAAACTCATCCTTTTTTATGGCTGCATAGTATTCCATGGTGTATATGTGCCACATTTTCTTAGAAAACTCAGATCTACGAATGTGTAGCAGGTCTCAGAAAAGTGTTTTCCTTGCTTTTTAATTGTTGCCTATCCTATACTTAGCAACATTCTTTAACTTTGTTTACTGCTTATAAATAAAACCAACTTGAGACATTCGATCCATTATTCTATTTACCCTTTGGGTGGTTAAACAGCATTAATTATTTGCACGGAGATGGTTTATTAAGTTCTATGGTGTGGTCTTTGTAAGATAATGATATCTCATTTACACTATATTTATTCCACTTCATGATTTCACACTTATTGTCAGTTTGATAGCTTACTATGCTTTACTCTAAGATTCAAAAACAAAGACTACAATAATTTTTTTGGCCTACTTTTATTTTTTGCCAAGAGTGTCCTGATAGTGTGTATATGTCCTTTATAAATTCATTTTATTGAATCTTTAGGAATATTGCAAACCATGATTATTACAGTCCTGCAAGATTCTGAGCTTTAACATTTAAACAAAGTCAGGGTTTCACACCAATTCTCTGTGTGACTTGGGTTAATGCTTAATATTCATAAATATCAGGTAATTCTAATCCATAAAAAATAATAAAACAGTAATACTCTATTTGCAGAGTCATTGTCCATAATGCGGAAAATATATAAAGAGTTTAGTGTAATTCTTGGCATATGGAGCTGACATTCAATATGGGTGCCATTATCATCATTATTGCCCACTTTTCATAATAGTAATTTTGTTATAGTATTCTTTAATGACATAATACTACAATATGTGTGCTAGAATAATTTGTACATTCACACTTGTCTTTTTGAGAGCTATCATACTTATGTTTTTACTTTTCTAGAGGGCAATGGAAATTGTGTTTGTATATTTTCAGTAGTCACCATTAAATCCTTTTCTAGGGCTGTTATTTTTTGTTCTTTCATTTAGGTCTCTGTGTCTGTAAAAGTATTGGCCTCCATTGTTTTTTCTTCAGTCATTTCAAATTATCATGATACAGGGTATAATATTTGCGATGTAAATATACTCATACGTAGCATTTACTAACACATTAAAAATGGCCAGAAAATGTGACGGGTATGGTGGCTCACCCCTGTCATCCCAGCATTTTGGGCAGTTGAGGCAGGCAGATCACCTGAGGTCAGGAGTTCTAGAACAGCCTGACTAACATGATGAACCGAGCCACCCCCCATCTCTATTAAAAATACAAAATTAGTTGAGTGTGGTGGATTGCACCTGTAATCCCAGCTACTCAGGAGGCTGACAGGAGAATTGCTTGAACCCAGGAGAATCACTTGAACCCAGGTGGCAGTGAGCCAACCTGGGTGACAGAGCAAGACTCTATCTCAAAAAAAATTATATACACACAGATATGTATACATATAACACACACACACGCGCGCACACGCACACACACACACACAGAGAAAATGTTCTTAAGATGAATGCCACACTATTTTGGACCCACATAGTTTTGCTACACATCAACAAAAAGAAGGTTACTTAAAAAATTAAAGAACTTAGCCTATTTCCACTTCCAAGTGTTTGCTATCAAATGTCTTTGTCTGATTACTATGAAAGTATTTTCCAAAGCCAGAGAAGTGCTATGTTCTTTTTTTAACAAGGAGATTTCAGTAAATTCCTCCCATCTAGATTTTTCTTTAAATTACTGGTGCCTACTTCTTAATAAAGTGAAAATTTTAAATAAATGCTGTTAGAATCTTAAAATATTTCTGTATGTTTTTATTTCTTTCATATAAATAGATGTTGTTGTCTTAGCTCAGTTTTCAAAACATTCAGTAAAGAGATGTAGCACCTGAAAGTCATAAGTATATGTCACCCAGATAAATTATGATGAATTGTGTGAAAGATTTTGGCTCAATAGTTATCAGGTTGATATTATGGTACTTTAGTGCAGCAGATGCATTTACTGGGGTATAATTTATTTGGGGTCATAAAATGTTACCTTTTATTAAAATTATCTCTGTCATGATATTAAAAATTTTAAACCAGAGCAGATGTGTTGACAATTAGTAAAATGACATTAAACACTAGTTATACATTAACTTACATAGCTTAAAACCCATCGTACCTTTTTTTATTGGGATGCAAACCTTGAGAAAATCTAACTTATATGTTAAGCCATCTCAGTGAAGGTGTCACTGCCTCCTTCATAAAAGCTGCATTAGTTTCATGTCCCTCTCATCCTATTTTGTGGAATATTTTGCATGTATCCGTATACGTATACATATATACACACAAATAATGTGCACACACATAAAAAATAGCTATGGGATTATTATTATTGTTATTTGAGACAGAGTCTCACTCGTCACCCAGGCTGGAGCACAGTAGCGTGATCTTGGCTCACTGCAACCTCTGCCTCCTGGGTTCACGCCATTCTCCTGCCTCAGCCTCCTGAGTAGCTTGGACTACAGGTGCGTACCACCACACTCGGCTAATTTTTTTTTGTATTTTTAGTAGAGACGGGGTTTCACCACGTTAGTCAGGATGGTCTCCATCTTCTGACCTCTTGATCCGCCCACTTTGGCTTCCCATGCCTGAGATTACAGGCGTGAGCCACAGTGCCTGGCCAGGGATTTTTATATATACTTAAAAATCTTTGTTTATATGTTTCAAAATTGAAGTTGACCTAAATGTTATAGGAAATACAGAATACCCTGATACTAATTGTGAGGCTGTTTCTCTTCGTGCATCAGTTATACCATTTTCTCTTTCGACCTTACAGTTCCCAAATAGAGTGACTAACACATCATATGTTTTCTTGTGTCAGTTTGTTTATTCTGCAACTATGCTATTTATCATATTATTGTTAGAATTTATCCATTTATTTTTCTATATTATTCCAGGGATTTTAATTACTTCTAGGATAGGGACCATAAGTTAAGCCATTACCTAAAACCATGATCAATATTTCTGGTGTCTGTAAATTGGGTAATCCAGTTAAAATGTAATAAATACCATGATAAGCGGCCTATAGGATTGTTTCCAATGATCTCTGATTCATGGTTGTGCAAGCCTCTCTCTTCAAGTGAGATCTGGATCTAGTGACTTGTTTCTAATGGATAAAATATGGCAGAAATAAGGCATGCCACTTCCAAGATTAGATTACAAGAAGATTCTGGCTTTTGTCTTGCTCCCTTTTTCTTGTTGTCTGACTTGGCCCACACTCAAGTAAATCAGTTGTTATATAGTGAACTGCCTTAGAGAGTGATTCACCCTGGTTTTCAGTCACCAAGCAGCAGGGAACTTAAGCTTTAGTCCAACAGTCCATGAAGAACAAAACCCTACCCATCACCTGAATGAGCTTAAGAGCTGATGCTTTCCCAGTTGAGCCTTGAGATAACTGAAGTCCTCACTGATACCTTGATTATAGTTTCCGTAATGAACCCTTAGCCAGAGGCACCCAGTTGAGTCATTCCTGGATGTTTAACTCACAAAAACTATGAGGTAATATGTTTGTGGTTTTAAGTTGCTGGGTTTTGGAATAATGTGTGAAACAGCCATAGATAACCAATATGAATAGTTACTGAATAAATGAATTGAACAGATAAGTAAATGAATTGTTCAATTAATGTAAATTTTAAGTCTGTAACACAATATGCACTGAAGAAAAACTGTCATCATCACTGAAATCCCTCAAACATCTCATGAGGAAGGCCAAAATAACATCTATTAGCAGATATCAAATTAAATATTGCCTTGTAACTCCCATTCTCGGTATCATATAGTATTTGTATTTTGACAGTTATAATTAAAGAGAGTTGGCATTTGCCAAGTTCTACAAGTATATTTTTTGTTTTAATCTTCTGAAAAAAATGACAATCTCTAAGTCTAAATTAATATTATATATAATATATAATAAATATCATATAAAATATATTAATCATTAATAAAATATTTCTAAAACCATATCACCTCATTAGAAGAAAAATTTATAATTACTTTTTCTAGAATCAATAGGATTTATTATAAATAATACATGTTAAAACAAAGGAACCTCACTTTTCTGGCAATTTCACTGAGTGTACACCATTCAGGCTGCACTACCATTTCTCAGTGAAGCCATTACATGACGAGTTACCCTTCTGTCTTGTGCTGTGGCTATCAACATTGCCTGTACCTTCTTTAATAGTGAGGAAGTTCAAATCTTAGTTCCATTTCCCATTACTAAAAAAATGTCATCAGTCACCGTATTTTAGAGATTCAGATTTCTTATTCGTAAATTTAGTATAACAGTAATTTCCTTTCTGAACCAGGAGAGCTGGCAAAAAATCAGTGCTTGATAAATGACAATTAATGTAAATCAATTATAAATAGACACAATAATATTTGCACAGGTTCCATCCTTTGTTAAGAATCTATTTTGAAATTTCACACATAAAACTCTGTTCAAGGGTATACATTATTTACCTATTAACTCTTGGAAGATTTCAGCTTTGAGGCTTTTGGGGGACAAAAAGAAGGAAGAAAAGACCCTATACCACTCAGAGTTTCTGTCAATTCATCAAGTTGTCCACATTTTCTAAGCGCTCTCAACTATGTTAAGCAATGAGTGTTTGAGGACAAGGACTTTATTTATCTTTATGTTGTCTTCAGAACTTAATAACTTTAAAAATATAAATTATTTTATTGTTATACAGTATTTATAATATGTAACCCTGTTCTGTTACTGCTTTTTTAAAAAAGATTGTATTTTGAAATAATTTTAGACTTACAGGAAAGTTGCAAATACAGCACACGGTTCATATATACCTCCTAGCCAGCATTCCTTTATATTAAAAACTTACACAACATTAGCACAATCACGGAAATCAGAAAGTTAACATTGCTGCACTATTTACCAGTGGTGTGCTACCAAAGTAGTTTTCTAGGGTTGGGAGGAAGTCACCCTGACCTTCAGTATTTGCCACTTTCCTTGTTTTCCTGTGCCTACCATGGCCTACCATGGCCAACATTTGAATAGAAAGAATTTCTCCGATTAAACCCTGTATCTCATTGTGAAGAGAGGTATAAAGTAGACCCTCAACACATACATTTTTCACTTTTTCTTGACTTACTGGCTGATTTAATCCAAAAATAGACTCTTTATTGAAAATATTTTACCTCTTATAAATGCAAATAGTATTCTTCCTAGAGTTTCTCACTTTCAGATGTATCAAATTCCATCTTGATATTGGCATGGATTATAAATATAGTCCATCCTTCTTCAGATACTTTTCTCTTGAGGATGATGAATTTAAAAATTGGGGCTTATATATGACATTTAATCTATAGTCCATCAACACTGATCAATGCAAACCAGATTCAGGGAAGTGATCCATGTCCCCAAGCAAATATAAAAATCAATTTTACCTGTTCCACCAATGCATGCCTTGGCTGTGCTACATTTTCAATTTTCTTTCATTTTTTGAAAACTGCTCATAAGTTATATGCATGAAGATGTAGGAATTAAGCAGATGGTGAATTGAGAGCTGCTTTAATGAAAATGTATTATAGATGCTTTCCTCCTCAGATGTGGAAACTATCACATATATAATCTATGGCAATATTTCAGTCAGCTTCTATAATTGATGCATAACTTCAATAGGAGGTTCAGACTCTGGAAGGTAACTTGTGGTTGAGTGACAACATCTGACTCAATCGTAAGTGGAATATTTCTCAAATTTGTGGGAATGTTACAGTTCGCCTTTGGGTATTGAAAAGAGCATAATATCTTAACCCCTTTAGGAGACAAAGTCATCAAAAATGTTACCTTCATTCATTCAGGAAATAAAAATCATGCAGTAAATCACTTTTTTGTCATGCTTTCAGGAGAGAAGAGGGGAGAGAAGAATATTGACTAGAGAAAAAGAAGACCATATAAATATTTGTACCCTTATTTTGGATTAAATATATAAGAAATTATAAAAATAAAATATCATTTGACAACAATCACTGTAATAATTGTTGCAGATAAGACTATCAATGGATGCTGAAAGCAGTGAGCAAACGTTTGAGGAGAAACAAGATATCAGGCTATTGGTACAGTCTCAAAAACTTCCCCCTCATATGTTTTTCCAATGCAAAGAGGAGAATCACAGTGTTACAGTAAAGAAAAATGGTTAAACATAGTTAGTCAAGGTTAATACAATCAGTAATAAGACTTGTTGATATCATGTACTCCTACTAAGAAGCACTGAGAGACAAAATATCATTTCTGGGATATTTTATTGCCCATACTGTATAATCCAAATTTAATTTTAAAACTAATATTGAAAAAGACTCAACAAAGAAGCTAGCTGACTACCTCTCATTAAAATTGTCAAGACTGGCAAAAAAAAGAGAAGTTGAATATTGGAGGAGACTCCAGAGACCAAACACAATGTGCGATGTCAGATCCCAGAACAGAAAAGGACATCTGGTGAAATTCAAATAGTCTTTAGTTTAGCTAATGGAATCAGTGGGCTATTCACTTCTCTTGGCCATGGATTCCTTACTCGAAATGAGGAAAATGGTCATCTCTACCTCGGGGATTTATGGTGAAAACCAAGTGAGATAATAGATGTATCCATGCATGGCACCCAAATGAATATTAGCTGTACTGAAAATGATGGAGCAACTGTACTGTGTCCAAGACGCAAAGATACAAGCCAGTCTTTTTCTAACAAAAAGTAAACAAGCTATATCACAGTAAAATTCTATGTAGACAGGTAAAATATCTTTCTGCAATGATATAAGCTGTCCCAACTTTCACTCTTCTTGAGGTAATAATTCAAAATCTGTGAGGTCACGTTAGTCACAAGCTTTCTGCACTTTTTCTTTCTATTCAAAGACTGATGTAACTCTATGGTGGTAGAGGAAACATGTAGTAGAGGAACAGTATGAGTTCCAGTAATTCAGAAAAAAGAGACAGGTACATATGAGAAAAACGGAAGGATGACAATGTTTTTATGTATCATTTAAACTGGCTAATTGTGAAAGTAAATTTTGGTTCACTATGAAAAATATTTATCGCTGTACTTTATTTGAATAAGAAGAAACATCACAGATGATGGAATTGAAGTTTCTTATTTTGTCAATCAAAAACACTGAGGGCCAAAGAGGTTATGTACCTTGTCCAAAGTTATCGGCACAAGATCCCAGTCTCTGTCCTATTCCAGGCCATTGCTTCTTTCTTCAAGTTCAGTTTTGTTTTCTATTAGCTCACAAGACCTAAAAGAACACTCTTAGCATTGACATAAAATAAACATAAACAGAGTTCTGACAGTAAAGCCTTCCTATCTTTATTTCAGGGTGCCCTTGTAGTAGAGACTAACTGGACAGTTGGAGTTAGAAGAGGAGGCAAATAAGGCAAATCTGTAAAACTTGACTTATTTCTACTTAATTTATCTATGTAGTCACTAACTATAGGGGTTTTCCATCTTAAAGGGTTCTAACTGAAATGTATAAGAAATTATAATAATAAATTATTCCTTCTTGCCTACAACTAAAATTAGAAATTATAAAAATTTCATAATCATATACTATATGTTTATAAAAGACTATTTGATAATTTGAAGACAAAAATATTAATGAGATGTGTCAAATGATGTAAATGCTTCATGAGATTACTGCTATAGTTTGAATATGTCCTCACCAAAATTCAGGTATTGCTAATGTGATAACATGAAGAGGTGGGGCCATTAAGAGGTGAATAGATCGTAAAGGTTCCTTTCTTGTGACTGGGTTTAGGTACCCTTAAAAAGGCATTTAAAAATGCAATTGACTCCCACATGCCATTTCACCTTCAGCCATGTAATGATTCAGTAAAAAGGTCCTTGCCAAGTGCTGGGGCCTCGCTCTTGGATTTTTCAACCTCCAGAAATGTAGGAAATACATTTCTGTTCATGATAAATTACCCAGCCTCTGGTATTGTTATATATCAATACTGTTGTATTTTGTGTGCCAAATCACTTTATTTAATTGATACACTCTTCTGTATCCACTCCCAGATAGGAATCTTCCTAAAACCACCATTAGTTTTCACATGAGGGAGATTTTCCTTCCTATCTCTGATTGACAGTAGTTTGCTTCCTATTATCAGAGCTGACGCAGTTTGATACATGCTGTCTATTTTTTGGCATTGGCAATAATATGTGCTTCCTCTCTTCTTGGAGGTCTTCAGAAGAGGATGTACACTAACTTCTGTGTCCCCTAAAGGTTAATGAGCACTTGTTAATGAGTCTTAATGAGTGTTTGTTAAATTAAAAAAATTCAAAATTATTTCTTAATCTGCAACTTTTCATACATGGCTCTGCTTAGCACCTATTATTATTTTATTTCTCTCTTTATTACTCTACACAACACTTTAGCCAAAGAACTATGAAAAAGCAGACTTTACAATAAGTAGAATCCGAATGTCCATGGAGGAAATGTGGGGAATCAAATGAGTAAAGAATATATGAGAGGAGGCAGAAGACTTGCAAAAATCCAGGTGAAAGATGATGAGAAAATGAACTAAGGCATTGAGGGTGAGGATGCAAGGGGAGAGCAGAAGAATCAGAATTTGGGACCAAATCAGGTGGGTAAACTGATAAAATGGGAAGTGTGAAGAATTATTTTGTTGATTTTACAAGTTATGTAGGTTATTCAATTGAATTTGAGTAATTTTTTAATCACTCAAATGATATGTCATGGCTAAAATGACATTTTCATAAATTAATCTGAACTCACCTCAACTTTTTAAAACTAAAATGATTATAAGAAATTTATATGTAATATTCATATAACTACATCTATTCAAATGGTAATATTATATATTTTGCAATGTCACATGTTTATCACAAATATCAAGAGCTAATGGCACTGTAGACAAATCTGAGTTTGACACTATCTAGTTTGGAAATTAGCCACATCCTTTTTTCTTCCTCTCATTTTGACCATTTCACAGTTCATTATCACATCTAACAGAGAGAAAGTTGGGTAAGGGAGTAAAAATGAGACTCCTACTTATCACATATAGGTGTTGATTCCTGAGTCACCTTTTTCTTTTTTTTACCAGTACTTTAAAGTGTGAAGATACTTTTCTGTAAAAACTGAAATAAACTAAATTTTCCATATGTCAGCACAGTTTGTCCTGGGCAAACTCGGCAACGTTTACTTCCACATTGCACTATTTAAAATCATTTATAGTTGTTGATCTGCATAGATGTGAGTTTTCCCAGTTGAACAAAGAATTCAAGTGGAAATAATTTTTTAAAAATTATTCGTTTTGTTATTAGTCTCTATATTGTATTGATTAGCTGAGTTTCTAGAGAATGCATTCCCAATATTTTCCTGAATTACTAAGACCATGTCTCTCCAGAAATGTTGGGAACCATCAGATGTATTTATATACTAAATATAACCAGCAGTAATTATTCCCATAAATCCAGCTTCAACTCACTGTGTGTGATTTGTTGGTGATGCAGGCACTGAGAAACTGCATTAACTTTTAATCCATAAAGATACAATATAAAGAGATGGAGGCCTTGGAAATGAGGGTTAGCTGCAGACATAATCTCTCTGCCCTTGATTAAAACTTTTGAACTATTGATTCTTTCCACATTTACAAGCACAGACACGGAATACATCTAATAATAATTACAAGAATTACTCAAGTGTACAATTACTTTTACTGTTACAACTAGATAATGATCAATAATACACAGGCCTTAACTGCTACATATAAGGAAGAGAGTGGTTATTATGTCACAAAGTGTTTACGTCAGTGACTTTGGCAGTGATTTTAATGTTTTATGAAAAATGAACTAAATCATTATTATTCTACTGGGATTGTCAATATCTTAAGACATGTATATGCACACACACACACACACACATATATTTCAGCAAACTTTCCTACTAAATTATACCTAAATACTGGAAGTGTTTTTAAAATGACACCAAAGGTAAAGAAATACAGAGTTGTTTGTTGTTGTTGTTGTTGTTGTTTTTTGGGGTTTTTTTGTTTTGTTTTGTTTTTTTTGAGATGGATTCTCGCTCTGTCGCCCAGGCTGGAGTGCAGTGGCCCGATCTCGGCTCACAGCAAGCTCTGCCTCCCGGGTTCACGCCATTCTCCTGCCTCAGTCTCGCAAGTAGCTGGGACTACAGGCGCCTGCCATCACGCCTGGCTAATTTTTTGTATTTTTAGTAGAGATGGGGTTTCACAGAAATACATAGTTTTGACTGGTATTGAGGCGTTGTTAATGAGCCAATTATCAACATTGAAATGAGACAGAAATGAATTCTAATTTTTGCTTCAGTTACCTATTTGTCCTTGGGTAATTTACTTGACTTTTCTGAAATTTAGCTTTAATATAAGAATGAAGATATGACTGTCCTTGAGACTTGCCATAGAAAGTAAGCGAAACAATTTGGTAACAGTGTTTTGTTTGTGTGGCCATGATACCAGCTGGGTAAATGACTACATATTTTTGGGATAATTTGCCACATCTTCAAACCCAAATTATTCATTCTTCCTCAATAATGCTTTCAGTGCATTTATACTATGTTTGAAATGAGTTTCAACACTTTTCTACATTGCACATAGGTCTAATAATTCTCAGTTTTTATATCATTGATATAATATATATGAAGAGTAATATTTTATTGTTCTGGGAGTTTGATATTTGCACATTTGCATTGTGAAAAACAAAACAAATGATAAAAATTATGACTCTTAAAATCTAGTCCTGACTACTACAGAGGGAAATTGATAAATGACAATCTCTACTATATAACAACAAGTATATAAGGTTTGCATATTCTAGGAAATGTGTTAATAACTTTTTTCATTTCTTTTAATATAATTCAATTCAAATAAATAGAGGTTTCTAAATTCTGCTTCCATTGCCTAAGTACTGCATCATATTAAATGTTAATATGTGATCTATATGATATATTGCAATTATCTTCCATTATTTTTAAGGTACAATATTTTACAAATAAATTAAGTCAAAATTTTAAATTCTCATAACATTTTTTCTGAACCTCAAGTGCAAATAAGTAGATGGCATGACTATGTTTACATAGATTTAATATTTTTAAAAAGGAACTCTACTCTCCCAACCCTATCTAAACAAATTAAGAGTCTACAAAACTAATAAAATATAAAGATAAAATAGTCAAATATTGGGTTCTTGAAGT
Source organism: Theropithecus gelada (assembly GCF_003255815.1). Taxonomy (NCBI): domain Eukaryota; kingdom Metazoa; phylum Chordata; class Mammalia; order Primates; family Cercopithecidae; genus Theropithecus; species Theropithecus gelada. The sequence goes on from NC_037672.1 coordinate 48,877,438, forward strand.
TATTGCAACATATTTATAATTAATTTGCCCCTGCAAAATCATATTTATATTAAAGTCCACACATTATTATTAAGGCAAATATTATCACGGGAATAACATATAACCTGGAAAAAATCACAACCAGCAAATAAAAATGACTCCTGCTAGACAAAACTCTTTTAAATTACACTGTAGTGATAAAGCAGATTAATTCCAAAAATGATCTGTTGTCTGCTAACATTCCTGCTGACCACTCTAAATATTGTGCAAGAGACTAAATTTCTCAGGCATTCTGGCAATGGCTTTTTATAAGTGCCAGCTGAGCTAAATTTGCTAAATGCAAATCTCTCTAGGTAATAAAATGTAGAAGCAATGTGAGCTGACTTTTGTTTACACTAATTCCAAAGTATGGCACATGAACCCTTGTAGTGGAAAATCCAGAACTATGGCTTGCAAGCTGGGTTCACAATTGATATTAACCTTTCTGTGCATCACTGTAGGATTTGCAGTCTTTAGATTTCAGTCTGAATTACATTGGAAATGAGGTTGGATATGTCATTGTTCGACGGCAAAATCACACTTTGCTCTTTGGAGACAGCAACAATATATACAGCAGCATTTTGCAAACTTCAGCATGCATTCAAATTATGTGGGGATCTTCTTAAAAAGCAGAATTTTATTCATAGGCCTGAAAAACGATCTGAGATTTTACATGCCTACCAATATACTAAGTCATACCTAAGTCATCATCTAAGGTCCCTGCTCTGTATATCAAAAGTATAGAACAGTACTATCAAAATATTGTTTACTATAATTATAATAAAGGGAGATACGTATTTGATTTTAAATTTTCTAGTATCCACATTAAACAAATTTTAGAAGTTGCAATTAATTTTAGTAATTCATTGTTAAAATAAATGTGTCCAAAATATTACCTTTTCAACATATAATATTCAATTAATAATGACATATTTTAGGGGTTTTTTTTGTTAGTAATGTCTTCAAATCTGGAATATTTTGTACAATGAGCCATCACAACTTGTACTAGCCACATTTCAAGTGACCAATAGCTACATGTGCCTAGTGGTTATAATGTTGGACAGCACAAGTATAATTTATATTTTATTTTTATTTTTTTAGAGACAAGGTCTCTCTCAGCCACCGGGGCTGGAGTGCAGTGGTACAATCATAGGTCTGCAGCCTCAAACTCCTGAGCTCAAGTGATCTTCCCACCTCAGCCTCCCAAGTAGCTGGGACTATAGGTATGCACCACCACGTCTAGCTAATTTTTTATTTGTAGAGACAGGGTCTCACTACGTTGTAGCCCAACTGGTCTCCAACTCCTGGGCCCAAGTGATTCTCCTATCTCGGCCTCCCAAAGTGCTGGGATTACAGGCATGAGCCACTGTACACAGCCTTAGATATAGTTTATATAATTTAGAAAGAAACAAAATAATATTTTGCTGGTGAAATCGTGAATTGTGCTCTTCTATAAATCTCTCCTTCATTTTTAATCTGTTTAAGTATAGCTCTTAACTAAAAACATCCATAATTTGTTTTATACCTGTTAGGGAAAGAAAACAAGCCAGAGGGGACCCCTGAGACCTAGATCAGACCACTAGAGGTCGTGAAACAGGATAACCTGAGAAAAGAAACAAAGTAAGAATAAAAACAACAGCAGCAAAAATGGAAAGAAGTTTCTTGACCAAATAGTTATTGAGTGTCTGCTATGTTCCAGATACTGCACTGAAGGTAAGACTACAATAATGGACAAGAATAATGCACTTCCTCTTATAAAGGTTCTTAAAGAGGAGAAACAAGAATAAAAGGATGAGAGTTAGAAATCAAACTGTGGTAAAATGTTTCAGTTAGTAATTATTTAATAATTGTTCTAGGACAATAAAGGGAAAGGCAATGAAGAAAAACATTCAATGTGTCTTGGTTTCCTTGTACACCTTTGGCTATCCTGTCTTATTTTCCTTTCCTGTGTGCCCTTTCCATAGGCACACTCTAATTCTTTAATTACAAAATACCTATGGATTGGTCCTGAACCACCTTCTCTTACTTATATAGACTCTCCCTTAGTGATCTTAATGAGGACTTTGTCTAGCAATACTACCAAATTTATAACTTGTGCAAGATTTCCCTGTCTCTGAGCTTGTGGCTGACTACTTGGCATTTTCTCTAGACTGAGTATCTTCACATACTGTGAATATAATTCTGTATCAATAACTCTTCCATTTCTGTTTTTCTCCTAGTCTTTCGCATCTCGATAACTGATGTAGCTATCTAATTGTTCAGGCTAGAAATATGGAAATCACCCTTCATTTATCATTTTCTCTTGCTCTCCATATCCACCTGAGCAGGAAATCCTATTGATTTTACATCGAAACATATATCTTGACTTCTCTCCAACTCTGTTGTCAACCCCGTGGTCCAAGTCTTAATTTCACATCTACATTACAGCAATGGTTTTCACTCCTGCTTCCCTATAATTGATTCTTCAAATTGTAGTCAGAACATTCTTTATAAAAGTCAAATCAGATCATGTATGCTTAAGATTCTTTAGAGGATTCCCATTTCACATAGAATAAAATCTACATTTTTTAGCAGGGCATGAAGTGCTTCGAAGATCTGACTCATGCTTGCTTCTCCATTTTCATCTTCTACTCTGCCCCCATCACAATATGCCAGTTATATTAATTTCTGTTTCCTGAAGTCCCCACATTCTTTCTTAACCTTGAACCCTTGTATTTCCTGTTCCTTTGATGTAGAATGTACCTCTCCCAGAAGTTTTTATGGTTGACTACTTTTTGCTTTTCAGTTCTCCCATCAAATGTCATCTCCTTAGGGAAAATTTCTCCCGTCATTCAATAGATCTGCATCACCACAACCTCTCCTGTCAATCACACTTTTTACAAATTACCTTGTTAGCTTCCTGCATAGTACATATTTTAACATGTAATTATCTTTCAAATTTATTTGCTTGCTTTTTAACTTTCTCATTCTTGCAATAATAGATGAGTTTCCCAGAGCCCAATATATATGACTTTCTACAAATATTTACTGATTGATTGTTGAATGAATTGCATAGAGATAAAAAAGTACTGAGTTCTACTCTCAGATCTGCTATTATAAATTGTACTTTAGTCAGTCATAGATGCTAATCTGTGAGTCTCAGTTTCTTCATGAGTAAAGTAAGTGTCATAATATGGGTTCCTACTTTAATATGAGTTTAGATTTCATAAAGATAATGAATAATGAAAAAGCTAATTAATACAGAGACTTTTTATTTACTATAAAACATTCATGCCAACTGGCTAATATATCCATGAAATCACTCAGCTATGCTGAAGCCACAATTCTGGAAGAGTCAGCAATAGACATCAAGTCAATTTTCTCTGCTAATATAGGGAGAAGTATAGAGATAATACCTAATGGCAGATTTTTCATTTGTGTAATCTTGTTTTGCTTTGGTGACACTAAATTGCCTTGTAGTCTCTGACTGACAATAGGCAAGTTGGGAAATGGGAATAGTGTGCCAGAAACATATTATATCCTTAGGGCAAAATATCCCAGAAATAAAATTAAAACTGATCATAAAAAGTTGTATGTGTGTATATATATATATGTGTGTGTGTGTGTGTGTGTGTGTATAAAATCAAGAGTTGACTATACTCATTTAATATAATATTGTTAGAGAACACACACAGCACGGGTTCAATTGCTATAACTGCATAGATGTACATGTGTATCTATCTCTGTATCTCATTATTCATGAATTGATAGGTAAAACAGACATGCATTACATGTATATCATATATTCACTATGAAAATGATTTAAATTTGTAGTGGGCATTTCTACACACTGCATAATTTGTTTATTCATTTTTGCACATAAGTATTTTATCTATGTCCATTGTTTATTACTATAACAAGATTAGCTCTCAGTTAATTTTTATGTTTACTTGATCAGATAATTATTTATTATGACCAAGGTGAAATATTTATAGTGTCTTCTAAATAATCAACAGTCTATGATTGAATAGAATAATAAAAACATAGTAACTGAAAACTGGATATTCTCTGCTTATATATGGTAATGTTCACTAATTTAATCTGGTATATTAATGAAAGCTTGGCTTAAGAAAAAACACTTGTATGCAGTTCAATGAGTACAACGAAGACACAAATATCATATATGTATATATGTGTGTGTATGTGTGTCTGTGTATATACATATATAGTCATGTAAATTTGCTTCTCCTCTGCTTGTAAGTAGACTGCCTATACCTTGGGAGCAGAAGGAATGTTAGTTTCTTTGCTATCAAAATACTCCATGATTCATTGTTAAATATTAAATTCAGATTCTCTTGACATTATCCACATTTGTTGATAATAATTTGTAACCTAGAGTTGCAGTGCTCAAACTTCTTGAGATGCTGCTGTGCTGTGATAAGTTGTAAAACTGATTACAAGCAAGTCGTTACTAATAATAGTCTAATCATTGATTGTAAAAAAGCACTTAATTTGCAAAATAAGTTCATGGAAATTTCTTACAATAAAAAGGAAAAGTAAGGTGTCAGAGAGGGTTGAATCACCACTAGTTTAATTCAAGTAATGATTCTGATGTGGTATACATCATATGATACGATATATGACATAGATGTATTTTTCATTGATAAGTACTAATACATATAAGTAATGATACTAACGTTGTGGCCATTATAGGTTAGTAAAGCAAATTGCAACTCTCTCTTCAAGCCTGTTCCATCCATGACGGTCACAGTCTAACCAAGTATCTTAAGGAATTAAAGATTGCCTACTAGAAGTATCCTGTTATAATAGAGTTTTGAGAAACAGTTTTAAAGGAAAAAAAAATGTATTAATGTAAAATCAGTTTTACGTGTTACAGAAATGTTTTATTCCACTTGCTCAACACACACACACACACACACACACACATATATATATATATATATATATATATATAAAATAAGCTAGATGTTAATCAACACTTTTTTATTTTTCATTTTTATTTTTTGAGACGGAATCTCGCTCTGCCGCCCAGGCTGGAGTGCAGTGGCACCATATCTGCTCACTGCAAGCTCCGCCTCCCGGGTTCTTGCCATAATCCTACCTCAGCCTCCCAAGTAGCTGGGACTACAGGCACCCACCACCATGCCTGGCTAATTTTTTGCATTTTTAGTAGAGACAGGATTTCACCGTGTTAGCCAGGATGGTCCAGATCTCCTGACCTCGTGATCCGCCCGCCTCGGCCTCCCAAAGTTCTGGGATTACATGCTTGAGCCGCTGTGCCGGGCCTGTTAATCAACACGTTTTTTGTTTGTTTTGTTTGATCTGGTTTAATTATACTTTCAGTTCTGGGTTACATGTGCAGAACGTGAAGTTTTGTTACATAGATATACAGGTGCCCTGGTGGTTTGCTGAACCCATCAACCCATCACCTACATAAGGTATTTCTAATGTTATCCCTCCCCTACCCCTTGAAAAGTTCTGGTGTGTGATGTTTCCCTTCCTGTGTCCATGTGTTCTCAATGTTCAACTCCCACTTATGAGTGAGAACATGCAGTATTTGGTTTTCTGACCTTGTGATAGTTTGCTGAGAATGATGGTTTCTAGCTTCATCCATGTCCCTGCAATGGACATTAACTCATCCTTTTTTATGGCTGCATATTATTCCATGGTATACATGTGCCACATGGATTTGGCACTGGATTCTTAATCCAGTCTATCATTGATGGGCATTTGGGTTGGTGCCATGTCTTTGCTATTGTGAATAATGCCACAGTAAAGATACGTGTGCATGTGTCTTTATCGTAGAATTATTTATAATCCTTTGGGTATATGCCTAGGAATGTGATTGCTGGGACAAATGGTATTTCTAGTTCTAGATCCCTGAGGAATTTTCATACTGTCTTCCACAATGGTTGAACTAGTTTACACTCCCACTAACAGTGTAAAACATTCCTATTTTTCCACAACCTCTCCAGCATCTGTTGTTTCCTGACTTTCTGATGAGCATTTTTTCATATGTCTGTTGGTTGCATAAATGTCTTCTTTTGAAAAGTGTCTGTTCATATCCTTTGCTATTTTTTGATGGCGTTATTTCTCTCTTGTAAATTTGTTTAAGTTTTGTAGATTCTGAATTTTACCCTTTGTCAGATGGATAAATTGCAAAAATTTTCTCCCATTCTGTAGGTTGCCTGTTCACTGTGATGATAGTTTCCTTTGCTGTGCAGAAGCTCTTTAGTTTAATTAGATCCCACTAATCAACACATGTTAAAAGCAGTGTTTAGAAGGTATATTACAATACCCAGTCATTTAAAAATAAGATTTAGTATTCTAAATAATTACTAATAAGTATTGTTTAATATTCACTAAATGTAAATAAGTAACTAATTATCACAGTTTACCTTATAAAATAAATTATCTTCACTTGCACATCTCACATTTTTATGGCCACTTCCATTTTAGTTTTCAGGTTCTGGTGCTCTTAATCTTCCTACACTTGTTCCAGTCAAAACCTAATTCACTGGCATATAAACTAATTGCTTCCCCTTTATGAATTAATAAATAATAGAGATAGAATAGTATTTTCTCGTTTACACAACAAGTATGAAACTGAATTCTCTTTAGTGATACTGACTTATGAGTTAAGCCATGTAAAGCAATGAGCATACTATGTTTATATAGTTACCATTCCATAAATGCCAACTATTATAACTATTTCTCTGTTCTTATGAGAGTATAGGATCCAAATTCAACTGCTTACTTGTATAATTTTATTGTCTCTCTTCTACTTAAACATCATGGTGGGAAAATATAGATGGAAAGAGCAGAGTGTCTCCCTCTTTCCAGGAAATTGAATATTATGTTTCTTTAAGTCTTTGAGGAATCACCACGCTGTTGTCCACAATGCCTGAACTAATTTACACCCTTAAAGACGGAAATACCGCTTGACCCAGCAATCCCATTACTTGGCACATGTGCGAAGGAATATAAGCCATTCTATGATAAAGACACATCCATGCATATTTTCATTGCAACACTATTCACAATAACAAAGACATGGAATCAACCAAAAGGCCCATCAATGATAGACTGGATTTAAAAAAATGTGTTACACTTACACCATGGAATACTATGCAGCCATAAAAAAGAATGAGATCATCTCTTTTGCAGGGACATAGATAGAGTTGGAGGTCATTATCTTTTTTTTTTTAGCCTCTTATTATTATTATTATTATTATTATTATTATTATTATAATACTTTAATTTCTAGGGTACATGTGCACAACGTGGTTTGTTACATATGTATACTTGTGCCGTGTTGATGTGCTGCACCCATCAACTCGTCAGCACCCATCAACTCGTCATTTACATCAGGTATAACTCCCAATGCAATCCCTCCCCCCTCCCCCCTCCCCATGATAGGCCCCGGTGTGTGATGTTCCCCTTCCCGAGTCCAAGTGATCTCATTATTCAGTTCCCAACTATGAGTGAGAACATGCAGTGTTTGGTTTTCTGTTCTTGTGACAGTTTGCTGAGAATGATGGTTTCCAGCTGCATCCATGTCCCTACAAAGGACACAAAGTCATTCTTTTTTATGGCTGCATAGTATTCCATAGAAATCATGCTGCTATAAAGTCACATGCACACGTATGTTCATTGAGACATTATTCACAATAGCAAAGACTTAGAATCAACCCAAATGTCCATCAGTGACAGACTGGATTAAGAAAATGAGGTCATTATCTTAACAAACTAACACAGGAAAAGCAAAACCAAATACTGCTTGTTATCACTTATAAGTGGGTGCTAAATGATGAGAACACATAAACACATAGAGGGAAACAACACACAATAGGGCCTTTCAGAGGGTGGAAGGTAGGAGGAGGGAGACGATCAGGAAAGGTAACCAGTGGGTAGTAGGCTTAATATCTGGGTGATGAGATAACCTGTACAACAAACCCCCATGACACAAGTTTATCAATGTAACAAACCTGAACTCGCACCTCTGAACTTAAAATCCAAAAAAAAAAAAAAAAAAAAAATTTTCCTGAGAGAGCTAGAAAACTGAGATTAATGAGATCTTTAAATATTTTTTCTAGGATCATAGTACACTTAAATTATATTGGATACAGACATCTATTTTATTGAAATGAGTACCAAAGTGTGTTATATTATGTTATTCATAAACCATGTTTTTATATTTTATGTTTATTCATGTCCCTCACAGTCAAATATTTTACTCTATATTTCTACATTTTCTCTAAATATGTTCTCAAAATTTTGTCTTCTTAATCTATTTAAAGAAATGACCAACAAGTATAGGGGAAAATGCTCGTCATCACTAATCGTCAGGAAAATGCAAATCAAAACCACAATGAGATATCATCTCACCCCAGTTAGGACAGCTGTTATCAAAAAGACAAAAAAAAAAAAATGCTGGCAGAGGTGAAGCAGAAAGAGAAATCTTATACACTGTTGACAAGAATGTAAATTAGTACAGCTGTTATGGAGAACAGTATGGCAGTTTCTGAAAACAAACAAACAAACAAACAAACAGAAAAAACATACACACCAAAAATAGGACTACCCTATATTCCAGTAACTCCACTACTACTGGGTATTTATCCAAAGGAATGGAAATCAGTATATAAAAGAGAAACTATATCCCCCTTTTTATTGCAGCATTATTCTCAATAGCCAAGATATGGAGTCAACCTTAGTGTTCATCAGCAGATGAATGAATAAAGAGAATGTGGTGCATATACACAATAGAATACTATTCTGCCTCAAAAAATGAAATCTCATTATTTGTAGCAATGTAGATGAGGCTGGAGGACATTATACTAAGTGAAATGAGTCAGGCACAGAAAGATAATACTGCATGTTCTCGCTCATATGTAGGAGCTAAAGAAAATTGAGCTCATGGAAGCAGGGAGTAGAACTGTGGTTACTATACACTGGGAAGGATGGGAGGAGTGGGGGTAGGGAGAGGTAAATTAATGGATACAAACTTACAGCTAAATGGAAGGAGTAAGTTCAAGTGTTCTGCAGCACTGTAGCATGAATATGGTTAACAATAATTTAGTGTATATTTTTGAAAAGCTAGAAAAGAGGACTTTAAATGTTCACACACAGAGAAATGATAAATGTTTGAGTTGATGGCTATGTAATTACTCTAATTTGATCATTACACATATACACATATATTAAAATATAACTGTGTATGTACAATTATTACATGTCAACTAAAAATAAAAGGAAATAAACCTAGCAATTTAAACTGACAACTGCACCCTTATTACTTCTGTGTAACTATCTAGGATTTGATTGCAATATAAAAATCTGTACTAAATATATGTAATTTATTTTTGTATAAAGTGCCTATGTCCCTGCTCTTCCTGCTTAAAATATGCATTAAGGAAATTCTTTAGTGGTTAATCAAGAAAGAACACATTATGAGAATGCTGCGTACAGAGACGTATTTCTAAAGCTTATCGTATCATTGCTACTTATTTAGTTTAAAGCTTTAAGATGGTCTGGGCACAGTGGCTCATGCCTGTAATCCTAGCATTTTGAGAGGCCGAAGCGAGAGTATCATTTGAGCCCAGGAGTATGAGCCAAGTCTGAGTCTTCTTCTGAACAAAATTTTTTTTTTTAAAAAGAAGCTTTAACAATACACACACACATGCATATGATGTATATATACATATATATACATATATATATATGGTGCTAATTAACACACTACTTACCAGTGATAAGCAATGTGTAGTAAAGCAAGGGTTACTTTATCAACGTCAAAAGCAAATATTTGGAAATAATTCTATCAGTTAGCTTTATATCAGTGCACTAATAGAATTTAACAAAATTATTTCTAAAACGCAGTTTCTCACTATTTCTAAAGACTAACATGAAAGTGATTTTCAAATTTTTGGTGTTTATGGTATTATCATATTCTAGAGTTGTGCTCTCAGAATTTATGTATGAAACATGAAAGACATCAGCTTGGTTTAGCTATATAGGTTAAATACCATAAATTTAGTTTTAGCTATTTTGTCTTTATAGATATCATAAATATGTACACTATTATTTATTAAGCAATCTATTATTACGTTGATGCAAAAGTAATTGCAATTTTTTTGCCATTAAACATTAATGTATTCTACATAAATGAACAGATACACAATAAATCAGATATTTATTAAAAGATGCATATATCCTATTTTGCTTTGGTGACTGAAGAGATTGAATAAAGACAGATATTGAATGGGAACACTTACTTCTATTAAGTATAAAAACTTTATCCTTAAATGACTATAATTTGTGTTAAATGACCCATAATATTGTGGACTAGTGGAATCTGAGCTCCTACCACATCTCTGCACTCTGTGGCATTCTTACTCAATGCCAACAATATTTCTTAGTCAAACCTAGATTCCATTTGATTGAGCAATACTGAGACATCGAAGAAGAATTTCAAACTAACTCTAACTCTGTTGAATAAATGAAAACATTTGGCTATAATTTTAAGAAACATTTTTCCATTGTTAGCCCAGAAATTTTAGGATTAACCAAAATCAAAATTTAAAAACCTGAGAATACATTTTCCATCTTAAGAATTTTTTAAAACTATTTTATGTTTTAAGAAGCACTCATTCTTGGAACAGAATTCCCTACTGTTATTGTGATCCTTTCCTCAGGCAACCTTGGTTATCTAGTCCTCAGGCGCTCCGTATTTCTTTCAAAGGGAAACAAGGGTTTCTATTGGTACTAGGAATAGTAGCATTTCTTCACTAGAATAAACAATTTATAACAAACTAATTATCCTATGTCAAAAATACATTGAAAACAAAAGTATGGAATTAAGAAATTTTGCACATCTGCCAATGCTTGCTGGTGGTCTATAGGAAATTTACTTTCTTTTATCAGTGTCTCATAGTGTTATGGGGAAGATTAAATTACTGAGTGCATATAAATCCATTACAGCAGTGCCTGGGAAGGTAATTACTCAATACATGTTAGCTATATTATGATTATCAGTTGTAATTCCATCTAGAAGAATGCATTTTATCAAAGTTCCATGAAGACCCTATTATAGAACACGGATACCCAAAACATTCTCTTAATTATGAAATTACCACAACAACTCATTAATTGTTATTAATCATAACAATTTCCATCCAAATATTAATGTCTATATTTTTCTGCATCTAATAAAGCAGTTATACAACATGCGATCAAAATTCTTTATCTATACTTGGATTGTTCACATCGTGGATTATTTATAATAAGACTTTAATCTTACGGTGACTTCTGCTTGACATGACACTTTACATCCATCTCTATCTAGTCCTAGTTGACATGTGCTAGGGGAATTCAAAATAATTTGACTTTAGCTAAACATAATTATTTAAGCAAACATGCTGTCAAAACTACACATAGTATATCCCAAAGGTAAATGTAAGTCACTTGAACATTACCTATGCCTTATATTAGCTTGAAGAATCTCAAGTTTAGTGTAATTAAAAAAAAAAAAAAAAAAAAAAACTCTGTTATGTCAAATACAGCCTTATTTTTGAACACATGGTAACGGACCACAATATGAAATGGCCAAACAATAAACAACAATGGTTTTCTTTGGGTAATAATATTAGAATGAATGTGTGTGTGTATAGAAATAAATTGTTTTTAAATAAACTTTTAAATGAAAACAGCCAGTCAAAAAGACCAAAAATACCTAACAGAGATAGAAAGTAGATTAGTGGTTGCCTAGGGCTAGGGGATGTGGGTAGAGTAAATGAAAAGTGACTATTAAAGTGCACGAAGTTTCTTTGTGGTAAAAAATAAATGTTCTAAAACTACAATGTGGCAATGTCTGTACAACCATGTGAATCTATAAAGCCACTGAATTATGTATTTTTTAAGTTTTCTAAATTACCTCCATAAATTGAGGAATAAATAAAAACACTGAGAAACATGAGATATCTCAACGAAACTAGACTTTGTGATCCCCTTAAAGTAAATAAATGTGTTCTGCATATCTTTATATTTTTAAAAGAAGTAGTTTTTGCTAGATTTAGGTAGTCTAATAGCCTGGCTTTGGGGTTCAACACTAATTATTACTGAACTAATTCAAAAGCCAGACATGCAATCCAGAATAGCAAAATTGATGACTTGGAAACTGTGTCTCTCATCAAATAGTGATACTATTTTTTAAATAAAGCCTGAATTTTAACCAACAAATTTAATTAATACAATTAATAATCTCATGTTTGTTAATCTGTAAAATGGAGATTGTATCTACCTTAAAGGTTGTGAAAATGAGGAAAATCATGACTATCACCAGAGTTTATCACACTAGCTGAGCCTCATGAACATAAGTGATAGTTTTATTACTTAGCTCTGCTTCCAGTTGATAAATCAAAACTTTTCTATGCAAGGTGGGCACTGATAAATTACAGTCCAAGATGTTTTTGTAGTCTGATGCTCTGTTGGGTGTTCTAGACAATAGACACACAGGTTCCTGCACTCATGCTTACATTCATTATGAGTAAGAGGTAAGCAAATATCCTAAGTAATGATAGAATGCTAATAGAGGTACATCCCACACCTCTTTCCACATTCAAAAAAAAGGAGAGATTACTTTGGAGTAGAGGGTCAATGATGATTTCAAGGATAATTATTGCTGCTCACTGAAAGATGTTTTGCTGGAGCCATTCAATAGCTGTACCCTCACTTGTGCACAGTCTTGTCCCTCCACATTCTACCATATATTTTCATAATCCTGAACTCAACAGAGATAATTAACTACAGAAATCGAAAGACATCTCATCTTTACTTTCATTATAGAATTAAAATACATCATGGTTGAATTTGAATTTATATTAAATTCACAAAACGCTTCAGGAGAGATCTGAAGTCATAAAATCAAGTAATACAGAATACAATAAGGAGCTTGCTTTCCAACAGTTTCCAAGAATTAATGATTCTTCATTTACTGGTAAAAAATATTTTTTTAAAAAATGACACATATAAATAAATAAAAGCTACAGAGCTAAGATAAATAAATGAATAATAAACAAGAAATTTTCCTATAGACTAAATAAAAAAACACTTTGCCCAATTTATTTTAATTTCAAAAAGCAATAATACTTGAATTTTACTGTGAAGCATTTGAATGTGTTTTTACTACCTGGTTTAGTTTATATTCAATTAGGTGTTTCATAATTATTTGAAAGGTTGACTTCTGTGATATAAAATCAATCCAGGAAATGATGAACCATGTTTAATTAGTTTGCTCAATTAATCCACTACAATTCACAGGGCTCCCAGATTTAATATAATTTAGACATTTATTAGAGTGAGATGCTGATTTTAAATGCTCATTTGAACATACTGACCTCCCTTATCAGTTTGTTGCCTTAGGTGGAGAGTACGTATAAAGTGGGTACATTTGTCATTAGGCTGCCTAGGTTTGATTGTGCTCATCCTTTCTGACCTGTGTGAATCAAGGAGAGTTGCATAATCTCTCGGTATCTCAATTTCTCATCCAAAAATGATAATGACAACCGTGCCTTTATCAGATCAACCTCATAACCATTGTATTGCTTAGGACAATACCTAACATAGTAAGTTACTAATTAAAGTTAGCTCTAATTATTTTCTATACTTTCAAAAAGGAAGGACACACAGAGCCTTTATTAGTTCATTTTCACACTGCTAATAAAGACATAATTGAGACTGAGTAATTTATGAAGAAAAAGAGGTTTAATGGACTCAGTTCCACATGTCTGGGGAGGCCTCACAATCACGGCAAAAGGCAATGAAGGAAAAAGGCATGTCTTACACGGTGGCAGACAAGAGAGTTTGTGCAGGGGAACTCCCATTTGTGAAAACATAAGATCTTGTGAGACTTATTCACCATGAGAGCACTATGGGGGAAACTGCACCGATGGTTCATTTATTTCCACCTGGACCTGCCCTTGACACAAGGGGATTATTACAATTCAAGGTGAGATTTGGGTGGGGACACAACCAAGCTATATCAGAGCCCACTGAAATCTGAATCTGAGATAGCATAATGTGAATCATGAGTTTAATATTTTATCCAAATTATATGTCTTCCAAAAAATAGGTCAAGGGCTTTGTCCTTTTTGTGGTCCACCTTATCCTTTTCAGCCAAAGGGACGACCCCTCACATGAACTGCTGGCAAGTATTATCATATCACTTTTATACTTTCTAAGGCAACTACTCCTTAACACCCTGCATTTTTCTTATGTCATGACTTGATGTTTCAGTTTCAGGTTTTTCTCCTCAACTAAATAATGAACTTTCAAGGGCAGAGACCTTGCTCTTTGTTTTCTGTTAACTTCCATAGTACCAGTCAGAATATCTTGCCTAGCGTGGAAATCCATGAATACTTATTCAGATACAAATTCGTACCACGAAAACACTAGTAAGAGTTTCCTCCTAAATCTGTCACATAACCTGGCAACTTTATTATCCTGTTAAGTCTAAGGGCATAAGGGCATGATCTATACTTCTTTCTGTTTCCAAGAGTAAGCCTCGTTTTTGGCATAAGATATGAACTTTATAAATGTCAATCAATGAACAAGAATTTGGTCAGAAGACTAAATTCTCCTGGCTATACTTGGAAGAGGGCTTGGTTATCCATATAAATATTATAAAAGAATAAATCAGGAAATCAGAATAAGAGAAAATATACAATTTTTCATCATCTGAGAATTTAAACATTTGAGTTTTAAATTGATACTGGCTATATTTTTGAAGAAAATATGCTCTTCTGTCACTTGAAAATGCTATATTTGGACTTCCGATTTCCTGCCCCAAATGTAAGGACTTGGAAATCACCACTCCATTGTAACAACAAGTAAAAAACTGAACACACAGAAGACCAGCAACTCTTCTTAGACCCATAAGAGAAGTGAGATTGCAAGATAAACCTCTTCTCTCAAAATTTTGGAGACAGGAGCAGACACAGCCGTACCTCATTTTATTACACTTCATCTTTGTTGCAGTTCTCAGATTTTTTTTTCTTTTTCTTTTTTTCTTTTTTACAAATTGAATGTGTATGGCAACCCTGTGTCAAACAAGTCTATTTGCACAAGTTTTCCAACAGCGTGTGCTTACTTTTTATGTCTCTGTGTCACACTTTGGTAATTCTCAATATATTTCAAACTTTTCCATTGTTGTTATATCTCTTATGGTGATCTGTAATCAGTGATTTTTGATGTTACTGTTTGGAGGGGATACAAATCATGCCCATAAAAAATGGCAAACTGAATCGGTCTTAACCAATAAATATCACGTGTTCTGATTACTTCATCCCCAATTCTCTCCTCCCAGTATTTCCTGAGATGCAACAATATTGAAACTAAGCCAGTTAATAACTCTGCAATGGTCTCTACGTGCTCAAGTGAAAGGAAGCATCCCACCCCTCTCACTTTAAATCAAAATTTAGAAAATATTAGGCTTAATGAGGAACACATGTTGAAAGCCAAGATAAGCTGAGAGCTAGGCCTCTTGCATCAAAGAGTTGACCAAGTTGTAAATGTAACAGAAAAGTTCCTGAAAGAAATTAAATGTATTATTATAGTGAACACACGGATGGTGAGAAAACAAAGAAGTCTTTTTTGCTGATATGGAGAAAGTTTCAGTGGCCTGAATAGATCAAACCAGCCACTATCTTTCTTTAAGCCAAAGCAAAATCTAAGGAAAGGCCCTAAGTCTTTTCAGTTCTGTGAAGTCTAAGAAAGGTCAGAAAGCTTCAGATGAAAAAATAGAAGCCAGCAGAGGTTTGTTCATGAGGTTTAAGGAGAAAAGTCTTCTCCATAATGTAAAAGTGCAAGAGGAAGCAGCAAGGGCTTATGTAGAAGCTACAAGTTATTCAGAAGATCTAGCTAAAAGCATTGACAAGGTGGCTACACTAAACAATAGATTTTTATTTTATTTTTAAATTTACTTTAAGTTCTGGGATACATTTGTAGAACATGCTGGTTTGTTACATAGGTATACATGTGCCATGGTGGTTTGCGGTACTCATCAACCTGTCATCTAGGCTTTAACCCCTGCGTGCATTAGATATTTGTTCTAATGCTCTGCCTCCTCTTGCCCGCTGTCCCTGACAGACCGTGGTGTGTGATGTTCCCCTCCCTGTGTCCACGTGTTCTCATCTAAACAACAGATTTTTTTTTTTTTTTTTTTTTTTGAGATGGAGTCTCGCTCTGTCGCCCAGGCTGGAGTGCTGTGGCCGGATCTCAGCTCACTGCAAGCTCCACCTCCCGGGTTCACACCATTCTCCTGCCTCAGCCTCCCAAGTAGCTGGGACTACAGGCGCCCGCCACCACGCCCGGCTAGTTTTTTGTATTTTTTAGTAGAGACGGGGTTTCACCGTGTTAGCCAGGATGGTCTTGATCTCCTGACCTTGTGATCCGCCCGTCTCGGCCTCCCAAAGTGCTGGGATTACAGGCTTGAGCCACCGCGCCCGGCCTAAACAACAGATTTTTAATGAAGATAAAGCAGCCTTATATTGGAAGAAGATACTCCCTGGCACTTTCATAGCTAGAGAGGACAAGTCAAGGCCTAGTTTTAAAGCTTCAAAGGACAGACTGACTCTCTTGTTTGGGGCTAATGCAGCTGCTGACTTTAAGTTGAAGCCAATGCTCATTTACTTTTCCAAAAATCCTAGAGCTCTTAATAATTCTGTTAAATCTATCCTGCCTGTGTTTTATTAATGGAACAGCAAAGCTTGGATGACAGCACATCTGTTTACAGCAAGGTTTCCTGAATATTTTAAGCCCACTGTTGTGATCTCGTGCTCAGAAAACAATATTACTTTCAAATTATGACTGCCTATTGACAATACAACTGGTTAGCCAAGAGCTCTGATCGAGATACACAAGGAAATTAATATTGCTTTTATGCCTGTGAACACAATATCCATTCTGCAGCCATGGGTCAGAGTAATTTCAACTCTCAAGTTGTATTATTTAAGAAATACATTTTGTAAGGCTACAGCTGTCATAGATAGCAATTTTTCCTATGGGTCTGGGTAAAGTAAATTGAAAATATTCTGGAAAGCATTCACCAATCTAGATTAAATTCAGAACATTTGTGATTCATGGGAGGCGATCAAAATAATCAACAGGAATAGAAGTCTGAAAGAAGTTAATTCCAACCTTCATGAATGACTGTGAGGAGTTCAATACTTCAGTGGAAGAAGTAACTGCAGTTGTGGCAAAAATAACAAGAGAAATAGTGTTAGAAGTAGGGCCTGAAGATGTGACTGAATTGCTGCAATCTAACAATAAAATGAGAACGAGAATAGAGAGGAGTTGCTTCTTATGGAGGAGCAAAGAAAGTGGTTTCTTGAGATGGAATCTCCTTTTGAAGATGCTATGGACCTTGTTGAAATGACAACAAAGGATTTCAAATATTACATAAACCTAGTTGATGTATCAGCAGCAGGGATGAGAGAATTTACTCCAATTTTGAAAGAAGTTGTACCATGGGTAAAATCCTATTAAACAGCATGGCATGCTATAGAGAAATCTTCTGTGAAACAAAGAGGCAACTGATAAGGGAAACTGCATTGTTGTTTTACTTTAAGAAATTGCCTCAGTTAGCAACCACCACCCTGATCAGGCACCAACCATCAATATATGGCAAGACTCTCCACCAGCAAAAGGATTATGATGCGCTGAAGGCCCAGAAGATTGTTAGCATTTTTCAGAAATGTAGTATTTTAAGTTAAGGTATGCATGTTTTTTTAGACAGAGTGCTATTGCATACTTAAGATATTACAGCATAGTGGAAACATAACTTTTATATGTACTGGAAAACAAAATAATGTATGGCTTGCTTTATTGCAATATTCACTTTGTGGCCATAATCTGGAACTGAACCTTCAATGTCTCTAAGGCAAGATATGCCTGTAAGGAGAATTGCAACTTACTGGAACAGAAACCTCTGTGGGAACTATTGCCGGGTTATAGGAAAACCTGACTGTATTTGATGACTTGCTGGAGACTCAGTGTGGAAAATTCTGAGAGTCAAAAACTCTAGGGGGATCTAGTCATAGACGGGTGCCCATACTTTTTTGAGTTTTGCCTTGAGGAACTAAAACAGGTTCCCACAGTGAATATTAGAGAAAAAAAATCCCTTCATGCTTCCAGCAGGGGAAGGGAGAAAGTAACCATTTTGAAATACACTATTCTTTTCTTCTTCACATTGTCTGTCCCTGGGGAAACTATTTAACTGGAACCTAACCTACTGGCAGTTAATCTGAGTCTGCATGGCCTGGGAAAGGGAAATACCCGACTCCACCAGGCTCTAGCCTTCCGACAGGGAGAAGGAAAATACTCAACTTCAGCCCATTCTAGCTATCCTATTAAAGGTAAAAGAGGGTAGGAGGGGGACTGAGAAACACTTGTGAAGGTTGCAGTCCAGAGGCACAGGCTCACTAAAAGACGGAGCCTCAATCCTAGGACCAGACCTATGATTAAGGACCACACCTTGAAACCACATTACTAAAGGTCTACTTACAACGATTCTATTTACCCAGTACATCATGTTCAGATATATATTTTTTAAAAATAAGCCATACTAAAAAAAGAAACACACACACACACACACACAGTTTGAAGAGACAGAGCAAGTGTCAGAACCATACTCAGATAAGGCAGGGATGTTAGAATTATCAGACTGGGAATTTTTAAAACTATAGTTTATATGCTAAGAACTTTAATGTATAAAGAAGACAGCATGTAAGAACAGATGGGCAATGTAGGCAGAGAGACGGAAATTCTAAGACAGAAACAAAAAGAAATTCTAGAAATCAAAAACACTATAACAGTAATGAAGAATGCCTTTCTTGGGCATATTAGTAGATCGCTCATGGTTGAGAGAAGGCTATCTAAGCTTAAGGATATTTCAATTGTTATTGTCAAAAAGAAAAAAAAAAGATTAAAAAAACCATCAACAACACAGAATATCTAAGAATTGTGAGAAAACTGCAAATAGTATAACATATATATAATGAAACTATCAGAAGAAGAATTAAAAAAAGGAAGAGAAGAAATATTTGAATCACCCATGACTAAGAATTTCTTCAAGTTATGTCTGACACCAAACCAAAGATCCAGGAACCTCAGAGAACAGCAAGCAGGATAAATGCTAAGAAAACCTACACCTAGACAAATCATATTTAAATTGAAGAAAATCAAAGTAAAGACAAATAATCCTGAAAGAAACTAGAGGGAAAAGAAAACACTCACCCATAGATGAACAAAGATAAAATTGTATCTGACTTATCATCAGAAGCTATGAAAGCAAGAAGAGAATTAAATGAAATATTTAATATTAAGAGGAAAACATCACCAACCTAAAATTCTGCAACCTGTGAAAAATTATCCTTAAAATGTGAAAGAGAAATAAGAATTTTCTCAGACAAAAAAAAATTTGAGGGGATGTGTTGTCAGTAGATCTTTCCTTCAAGAAACCCCAAAAGAAGAACTTTGGAGAAAAGAAAACTGAAATAGACCAGAAACTTGTATCAACATAAAAAGCATCAGAAAATGAGTAAGTGAAAGTAAAATAAATACCTTTATTTTTCTTATTCTTAATTGATCAAATGGACAATTAGTTCAAATTAATAACAGAAACAATGTTTTTATTAAAAATGCATATCTTATGTGTATGCTTATGTATATGTGAAATGAATCACAGCAATGACACAAAGAATGGGAGCGGGTAATTATTATTTTTTTAAGAAGTTAGAAATATTAGGGATTATTTTTAGGGAATTATTGTTTAAGGTACCTGCACTACCTATGAAGCAGCAGCGTTACTAGAAAGTGGACTTGGATTAGTTGTAAATGTATATTGCAAACTTTAGAGCAACCACCAAAAGTAATTTGTAAGACACCAAGGAAAAATGTATAACTGATATACTAAGATAAAAAGAAGAGGAAATGGAATCATATAAAGTAATCAATTACATTCATAAAATGTGGAAAGAGTGGAAGACAAAAAAGGAACGAGGATCACAGGCAACAAATAGAAGATAGTTATAAATAAGATAAATATTAACCCAACTATATCAATACTTATTTTAAACATCATGTCATAAATACATCAATTAAAAGATAAAGATTGTCAGAGTGAATCAATAAGCAAGACTATATTTTGTCTGCAAGAAACTTACCCTAAATATAAATACATGTAAGTTAAAAGTGAATGAGTGGGGAAATATATATTATGCTAACTATCATCAAAACAAATTTCAGACAGAGTAGACTTCAGAGCAAGGATAGTATCAGAGATAAGGAGGAGCATTACATAATGATAAAGGGATGAATCCTTTAAGAAGACATGACAGTCCTTAATATGTGCATACCTAACAGCATAGCATCAGAATACATCAGGGAACAACTAATATAACTAAAAGAAGAAATACATAAACCTGCTATTATATTTGGAAATTTCAGCACCCCTCTATCAGAAATGGACAAATCCAACAGGCAGGAAATAAGTAAGGATATATTTGAACTCAACAGCACCATCAATGAACTGAATATAATTGACCTCTATTGGGTACTTAATTCAACATCAGAAAAGCATGCCTCTCAAGCTAACATGGAAAATTCACCAAGATAAACCACATTCTGGGTCATAAAACATATTTTAACAAATTGGAAAGAATAGTAATCAATGTTTGCTCACAGACCACAATAAAATTAAAACAAAAATTCACGACAGAAAGATAGTTGAAAATTTTCAAAATAGATAGAAATTAAACAAACACACCTTTTTTTTAAATTTACTTTAAATTCTGGGATACATGTGCAGAACATGCAGGTTTGTTACATAGGTATACATGTACCATGGTAGTTTGCTGCACCCATCAACCTGTTATCTACATTAGGTATTTCTCCTAATGCTGTTTCTCCCCTAGCTACCCCATCCCCCAAAAGGCCCCAGTGTGAGATGTTCCCCTCCCTGTGTCCATGTGTTCTCATTGTTCACCTCCCACTTATGAATGAGAACATGTGGTGTTTGATTTTCTGTTCCTGAGTAGTTTGCTGAGAATGATGGTTTCCAGCTTCATCCACATCCCTGCAAAAGTCATGAACTAATCCTTTTTTTATGACTGCCTAGTATTCCATAGTGTATATGTGCCACATTTTCTTTATCCGGTCTATCACTGATGGGCATTTGGGTTTGTTCCAAGTCTTTGCTATTGTGAATAGTGCTGCAATAAACATATATGTGAATGTGTCTTTATAGTAGAATGGTTTATAATCCTTTGGGTATATACCCAACAATGGGATTGCTGAAGGTTACGGGGCATTACAAACACACTTTTAAATAGTACATAGGTCAAAGAAGACATCTTAAGAGAAATTTAAAAAATATGTATATTGAACTACATAAAAATGAAAACACTACAATTCATAAGATGTGATGAAAGCAGTGTTTACAGGGATATTTATGTCATTGAATGTAGAGAGATGAAGAAAGATCTAACATTAATAATCTAAGTTTTCATCTCAGGAAACTAGGAAAAAGAGAGGATATTAAATAAAAAGTAACCGGAAGTAGTAATAATAGCAGTAAAAACCAGAGTAGAAATCAATGGAGTAGAAAATAGGAAGCTAACAGAGAAATTCAGTGAAATCAAAAGTTGGTCTTTTGGAAAAACAACCAATAAAACCTGTATGCCTTTAGCCAGGCTAAGGAAAAAAAAAAAAAAAAAAAGGAAGAATGGACTCAAATTACTAATATCATAATATCAGAAATGAAAGAAGACACATCACTATAGATCTCATGGACATGCAAATGATAATAAAGGAATATTGTAAACAACTTCACTACCACACATTTGATAACCTAGTTGAAATAGACCTATTCCTTGAAAGATACATTCTGCTAAATCTCACCCAAAAAGAAATGGCAGTCTGAATAGGTGAATATTTACCAAAGAAATTGAATCAAAAATGAATAACTTTCCCAACAGAAAGTACTAGGCCCAGATGGGTTCACTAATGAATTCTACCACACATTCAAAGAAGAAATTATACCAATTTTCTATAGTGTCTTTCTGAGGATGGAAACAGAGTGAATACTTTGTAACTCATTCTATGAAGTCAGCATTACCTTAATGCCAAAATCAGATAAAGACATTATAAGAAAAGGAAACTACACGCCAATATAGATTGTGGACATAGATGCAAATATCTTCAACAAAATATTAGCAAATCAAATCCAACAATGTATAAAAAGAATTTTATGCCGTGACCAAGTGGGATTTATCCCAGGTATACAAGTCTGGGTCAATATTCCAGAATCAGTTAATATGGTCCATCATATCAACAAGCTAAATAAGAAAGATCACAAAACCATATCAATAGATGTAGAAAAAGCATCTGACACAATCCAAAACACATTCATCATAAAATATCTCAGTCAACTAAGAATAGAACTTGCTCAACCTGATAAAGACATCTACAAAGGAACTGATGGTCAACATCACACTTGATGGTGAAAAATGGGAAGCTTTCTAATTACGATCAGGAAATAGGCAAGGTTGTTCTCTCTCACCACTCTTTTTTCAACATTTTACTGAAAGTCCTAGCACAATTAGACAAGAAAATGAAATAAAAATATGCTTACTGGTATAGAAGACTTAAAATTGTCTTTGTAGACAGATGATATCATTATGTAGGAAATCCAAAACAATCAACAACAACAACAAAAGTTCCTGAAACTAACAAGTGATTATAGCAGTGTAGAAGAATGCAAGGTTAATATATAAAAGTTAATCACTTTCCTATATGCCATGAATGAACAAGAGGAATCTGAAACCAAGAATACACACTATTTACATTAGCACCCCCAAAATGAAATATTTAAGTATAAATGTAACAAAATATGCACAGGATCTATATGAGAAAAACTACAAATCTCTAATGAAAGACATCAAAGGACTGAATAAACAGAGATATTTTATGTTTATGGACAAAATGATTCAATATTTTCAATATGTCAATTCTTCCTGATTTGATCTATAAATAATATACGACCCCAATCAAAATTACAGGAAATTATTTTGTAGATATCTACTAACTGATTCCGAAGTTTTTGTAAAGTGGAAAAATATTTAGTATAGCTAGCACAATGTTAAAGTTGAAGAAAAAAAAAATGGAAGACTGATACTACCCGACTTAAAAGTTTGTTATAAAGCTAGGGTGGTCAAGAGAGTGTGCTATTGGCAACAGAAAAGACAAATAGATCAATGGAACAGAAAAGAGTCTAGAAACAGACCTGCATAAACACAGTATACCAATCTTTGACAAAGAGAGAAAGACAATACAATGGAGAAAAGGAAGTGTTTTCAACAAACAGTGCTGAAACAACTAGATAACCACATGGAGAAAAATGAATCTAAACATAAACCTTACATATTTTACAAAAATTAACTTGAAGTGAATCACAGACCTAAAGGTAAAATGCAAAAATATTAAACTCCTGCAACATAACATAGAAAAAAAAATCATATGACCTTGGGTTTCATGGTAACATTTCAGATATTACAACAAAGGCATGATTCATGAAAGAAAAAATTGATAAGTTGGACTTAATTAAAATTAAGAATTTCTGCTCTGTGAAACATACTGTCAAGAGAATGATAAAACAAGCAACATACTGAGAGAAAATATGTGCAAAAGACACATCTGATAGAGGGCTGTTATACAAAATTTACAAGGAATGCTTAAAATTCAACAAAAGGAACACAAAGAAAAAATGGGCCAAAGACATTAAAAGACACCTCACCAAAGAAGATATACAGATGGCAAACAAGCACATAAAAGATGCTCCACATCATATGTCATTAGGGAAAGGCAAATTACAACAACAATTAGATATTTCTACAAAAGAACAGCCAAATCCAGAACGCTGATAATACCAAATGCTGGGGAGGACATGAACCAACAAGAACTTTCATTCATCACTGCTGGGAATGCAAATTGTTACAGCCACTATGAAGAACAGGCAGCTTCTTAGAAAATGAAACATACTCGTACCATAGGATCCAGCCATACTGCTCATTGCTATTTATCCAAAGGAGATGAAAACATGTTCATACAAAAACTGAAAATTGATGTTTATAGTAGCTTTATTCATAACTGTCAAAACTTGGAAGCAACAGATATTGGATAATTGATAAATTATGGCACATGTAGACAATGGAATGTTATTTAGCACTAAAAAATGAGCGCTATCAAGCCATGAAAAGACATAGAAGAAACATAAAATGAGTATATCACATTCTGGAAAAGGCGAAACTACGGATACAGTAAGGTTAGTCGTTTCAAGGGTTAGGGGTAGGGAGGGATACATAGGGAGAACCCAGAGGATTTAGAGTGGTGAAACTATTCTGCATGATACATAATTGTGCATATATGTCATTAAAAATGTGTCCAAGCCCATAGACTCAATAACACCAAAACTGAGCTCTAACTTTAACTGTGAACTTGGGTGGGTAATGATGTGTCAAGTTATCTTCATCAATTATAGCAAGTGCACTGTTCTGGAGGGAGATGTTGTTAATGAGAGATGTTATATTAATGTGGGAACAGGAAGTATATAGGAAACTTCTGTAACTTCTGCTCAATTTTTGCTGTGAACCTACAACTGTTCTATTTTTTTTTTTTCTAAATAAAGTTTAATTTTTAAAAACTCCAGAAAGGCTGGACCTGGTGGCTCACACCTGTAATCCCAGCACTTTGCGAGGCCAAGGTGGGCGGATCACAAGATCAGGAGATGGAGACCATCCTGGCTAACACGGTGAAATCCTGTTTTGTATTTTGTACAAATACAAAAAAAAAAAAAAAAAAAAGATCCAGGCGTGGTGGCATGGGCCTGTAGTCCCAGCTACACCAGAGGCTGAGGCAGGAGAATGGCGGGAACCCGGGAGGCGGAGCTTGTGGTGAGCCAAGATCACGCCACTGCACTCCAGCCTGGGCGACAGAATGAGACTCCGTCTAAAAAGAAAACAAAAACAGAACAAAACAAAACAAAACTGCAGAAGCGGTGTTATACTCCTTATCCCAAGATCCCCCAGTCTACCTACTTCATTTCTAAGGTCATGACAGTATAATTGGGGAAATTTGGAATTGAATTAGGTGTCATATCCAAAAAGTTGATGTGTGTATATTGGTGTTTGTGTATATATATATGTGTGTGTATGTGTTTGTGTGTGTATATATATACACACACACACCCATAGTATGTTTATTTTGATGTATCTATAATTATCTGAGTAATCTTTTAATGTGCTTTCGACCTTGTGCTGTGCATATATGTGTGTGTCTGCACATGGATTCATGTCCATGTGTATTTGTGCATACATGCCACGGTTAAATCAATGAGAAAACTGTTAAAATATCATATAATGGAATGTAATCTTCTAGTGAGATTATGAGGACAAAATATTTAGTAAATATTTTGTATATATGTATATCTATATATATAAAGTCTATATATAGACTTTATAAAATTCTAATAATTAGTCTGATATGATCTTTGAGATATGAAAATAGTGTATTTTAAAATAAATTATAGGAGCAAAAGCGAAATACATAAATTTGTTTCAGTTTTTTTAAAAATTGTGAAATACAATATTAAAATAAAGCACATTTCTGTGATACTTTTTAGAAGATAATTTTACTATTGGCATTTGGTTCATAAAAATATGGTGTGAAGTCTTCAGCTTGTTGGGACTCTTGGTGAGAACTCATTGCTAATGAATCATCATATTGATTCCTGTTGGATTCATTTGCTGTGATTTGTTCCCTGTTGAGAGACTTGAGCTGTAATTCTGGTTAGCAATTTCTATTAAATGCAATAAAATGAATCACATAAACTAATCATCACTTGACTATGCCCGTCATGAATAAAGAGAAAATATAATATTAAAATATGCTTATTTCCCAAATGGATTTTGACAGACAGAAATAGTGAGATCACACATGAGTTCAGCTCAATTTGAAGAAAGTTTTTAGAAATAATTTACTGAATTTTTCTAAAGCTAAGAACATCAACATTTATAGTAGACTATCATCTAAAGATACATTATATGAATAGAGCTTTTAGTAAATGTAATCTTTATAATGAAAACAAACTCTAGAACACAGAGCTTACTTTTCAACATCATTTTTATGAGATCACTAAAGCATTCTGGTTACCTGCTCTTATTCAATGTTATAGGTTGAATTGGCTTCCCCCAACTCAAAATATATTGAAGTCCCAACTCCCAGTCCCTGTGAATGTGACCTTATTTGTAAAGAAGCTCTTTGTATATGTGATCAAATAAAGGTGAGATCATTAGAGTGGGCCCAAATCCAATACGACTGTTGATGTATTAAGAAGAGGGAAAAGTGAACACACACACAGGGAGAATGTCTTATGAAGACAGTGGCAGAGATTGGAGTAATGTAGCTGAAAGCCAAAAAAAATGCCAGTTGATGGCCACCACCAGAAGCTAGGAAGTGGCAAAGATTTCTCTCCTACATGTTTTAGTGGCAGCGAACCTCTGCCGACTCCTTGATTTTTTCACTTCTTGCCCTAAGAACTGTGAGACAGTACACTTTTGTTGTTTTAAACTACTCCATTTGTGATATCGTGTTATGGCAGTCGTAGGAAATGAACACATTCAATAGCAGGTTTTACTGAATTAGGAAACAAAATATAATGACAACAGAAGCCTGAAACATGGGAATTCCAAATGCACAGGTGAGAAAGATACTACTACTTGACTTATTCAAAAATTGCATTAAACTTTGAGCTAGGCAATTCAGTTATGTTTAGTCACTATGCTATCACTGATTTCATCACCCACAACTTTCTTCATATAGCTACCAAACACCACCTCTTAATGTAATTGTACTAGACTATGAACCTTTTGTGTAGAAACAGAAATAAGAGATGAAAAAAACATGAGAAGCACAAAATATGAAATATTTATGCAAAAACTTTCTGAGTTATTGTAATAATTTCAAACCATTCATGCTTGGATCATAATTTCTGAACATGTTTAAGAAAGTAGAATAAAGCAATCTCATAGAGATCTATTATCCTTAAAGAAGAGAGGTTGCCTACAAGTGATAAAAAGAACACAATGAAATATGATAAAAATACGAGAACAGTTCAAAGAAAATAATATGTATAGATGCTACACATTATTTAAGAGGGAAAACATGTTTACATATCCGAATAATAAAGATCTACAAATTTTTTAGGGCACTTAATGAGTATATAGAAGTCAGGTGCTCTCAAATATCACCAGGCTGAGGCCACATTGGTACAACTCCTTTGGAGGGCAATTTGGCAAAATATGAATGCATTTACCATTTGATCAAGCAATTTAACTTTTGAGAACTTATTTTTTTCTTATACTTGCACATATGTGAAGGGACATGTACACAGTATTTCACTGAATCATTGTTTTTAATATAAAAACATTAGGAAAGCCTTATCTATCAATCAATAAGACTTAGGTTAGATAGCATATCCATGTAATGAAATAATATACAGCCATGAAAAGAATATGGAACTCTTTAGAAATAAAAGACTGTTATCCAAAACATATTAAACACATGAAGAAAGGTGCAATACAATCCATATGATATAATTTCAATTTAAAAAGCATGGAAAATTAGAATTTGCATGTGAATCTATAACCCATTTTGGAAGAATTGTGTGTTTGAATCACAGAGGTTGGTGGAAAACCAATGGCTTGGCATGAATTTATGCTTTTTAATATTTGAACTTGTGGAGGTATTACCTATGTAAAAGTAAAAAGCTGTGGGCACAGTGGCCCACACCTTTAGTCACACACTTTGGGAGGCTAAGGAGGGTGTATCGCTTCAGACCAGTCTGGGCAACATGATGAAACCCTGTCTCAGCAAAAAATACAAAAAAAAAAAAAAAAAAAAAAAAAAAATTAGCCAGGTGTGGTGGAGTGCACCTGTAGTCCAAGCTCCTCAGGAAGCTGAGGTGAGAGAATTGCTTGAGGTCAAGGCTACAGTGAGGTGTGATTGTGCCACTGCACAGCCTGGGTGAAAAAGTGAGACCCTGTCTCAAAAAAAAAAAAAAAAAAGATAAAAATTTCTGAGAATTTTTGGGGAACATTTTTATAGCACAACATAAAATCTATTGTTAGGTTCCTTTTATTCAAAAAACAAGACATTTAACAAGTAGAAAACTTAATGCTCATTTAAAATGGATGATTCTGTTGTAGTGATGACAACCACGGAAATAATAAAGAGTAGTGAAAACATCAGAAAACATTATCTCCACATACATGGAATATATGTACTTCTAACATAGTGTGATTCTAGTCCTTAATTTCAAAAAGACGTCAGAAAACTAAGAAGCCTCCAGAGAAAATTGGTGAAAGAGTTTACTTTAGAAGAACAGAGTAATATTTAGATTTTTCTAACAGGAAAGGAAAACACTGAAAGTAAATAAGAACCAAAACTTGTAAAAATCGTAATCAGTATACATAACCTGAAAATGGATTTGCCAAGTAATTTTCAAAGCTATAGCATATGTGGGCACTCCAGAACTGAAATACAATTAGGTACTACTACAAAAAAGAAACTCTTCTCTTTTACCTGGAAGGCAATACTTTTCTAGTACACACTACATGAAATGACATCAAGCTTATAAAACAAGTACTTTTTTATAGGTTTGTATAAATAACGGAAAGTAAAGACAAAATTAAGGACCAATTTTCACTGCTGATGATTTGGAGGAGAAAACGTATTCTATTGCCATGCTTCCTTGGTACCACTGTGAGAGGAAGCATGCCATGAAGAACTATCTGTGACTAACCCAGTTTCTTCTGGGACTGAAGCAGGAGATTCTCCAAGTACTAATTCTGAAATGAATGAAGCATCAGGGGAGTAGAGCGATGTAAGCTAATAATCAAAATTGGACTAAAAAAAATCACGTATATGTCTAAAGCAACAGGCCTTGGGATTTTTTTTTTTTTTTTTTTTTTTGAGACGGAGTTTCGCTCTATCGCCCAGGCTGGAGTGCAGTGGCCAGATCTCAGCTCACTACAAGCTCTGCCTCCCGGGTTCACGCCATTCTCCTGCCTCAGCCTCCCAAGTAGCTGGGACTACAGGCGCCCGTCACCACGCCCGGCTAGTTTTTTTTTTGTACTTTTTAGTAGAGACGGGGTTTCACCATATTAACCAGGATGGTCTCGATCTCCTGACCTCGTGATCCGCCCATCTCGGCCTCCCAAAGTGCTGGGATTACAGGCTTGAGCCACCGCGCCCGGCCAAGGGATTTTGATATTTCTATTCAAACGAAAGCACTTGTAGCACCTTAATTTATCACCATAGTACATAAATCCTCCATAATTTACACTGTCTTTGCCAGTAGAAACACATTCTTTGTTGTTTTTGTCCAAGATTTACGCTGCTCTGTCAGTTGGAGAATCGATTCAGGTCAGGGAGAAAATCTCCAAACACCTATTGTGAGCCAACAGGCAAAAATTAGACCACCTGCTGTGTGAATGCTAGAGGACAAAATACTTTTTGCTTTTTTAGAAAATTCAGTAGAAGGTGTGATGCAGGAAAGTCTGTCAAAGTGAATGACGAGTTTCCCAAACGTGTGTGGCTGGTCAGAGAAGCAAAACAGGACGGATTCAAAAGCCAAACTTTGCTACATCTTTATTGATGCATCTTGATTCTTTTCTCAAATAGTCATATAAAAATAGGTATTTCCTTTGCCCTACATATACACTGCCATTCCCTCTGTGAGAACAGCTAAAGACAAATGGGTTAGCTGAGAGGAGATGGCCAATTGCAGGTTCAGCATCAGTTTGTTTATCTGTAGCTGGCTGATGTCATTAGATTCTGAAGAATATCAGATAGAAAAATCTTTAAGAGAGAGTTCTTCTTCATCTCATACTCATGGACACAGAAAAACATGCCTTAGTGCACAGCTACACTAACAGCAGTTCAGTTTCAATTTGTTGGATGGTAGCAGGTTTCTAAACAGTTTCCACCTCCCTACATTGAGATATTTGACCTCATAGAGTGCTCCAAAGAATATGCCAGCCACTGAAAGGCTACCAAATTCTACCTGAAAGAATCCATCACTTCCAAACTAGATCATTGCTAAAGCAATTACTTTTTCTACTTTTTCCCATTTCTTATCACAGTGGAGGCACATTTAGCTCCCTATCTGAACTATGCCAATTTTACTGCTAGAAGAGCATCAATCATCAACTAAAATTCAGTCATTTCTTAAGTTATAAAGGTTATTTTAGCTTTTCATTTAGTAATCATTTTTTTCAAAAAGACTATGCCCTATTTTTATTTTATCTTTTATCTTTAATAATTACATAATTAGTAATTATAAATTCAACAGTTAGGTCCATTTAATCTATCCCATCTCAAAATTTTAGAAGCTACCCATTAAATACTCCCTCCTTCTCTCTCTCTCTCACTCTCTCTCTTTCACACACACACACACACACACACACACACACACACACACACACACACACACACATTTTCTTTGTCTAATTGTGTAACAAGAATGCCTCCAGATCTTTTTTGGTAGTCTTCTTGTATGATTACATGCTCATAGGATTGATACTGCTATTCAACTAAGAGAAAAGCACATCAGGCACACACAAACACACACATACTCACACAAATGTTTAGTAATGAGTTGATTGCAGGAAGTTTCTTCCTGAAAAAACAATTCATATTATTCCTAGATTTGAAAAATGAAGAGTCACTCACTTTAAAAATGATATATATACACCTAGAATAAGTGAAAGAATAAATCTGAAAGTTGAATGCTGCCGATTTCATTCTCATGTGATGTCTCTGTGTTCTCAGAGATTGTACTAATTCATTGTATTTCAGTTTGCAAAACAAATGATTCTGGTATGGTAAAGTGTCAAGCAGATAAACATGTTTGTAGGTTTCATAATGAGTTCCATTCCCTAAAAAATTAAGAATATTATTCTTGGCAACATAACGTTCATATATTACATTTTGGATCACATATAAAATATAGTTTTTCTTATCCATAGAACTATTTATGCCCTAATTCTGATTTTAATTAGTTTAAATAAGTAATTCTTAAGGGCATACAAAGTAGAAGAGCAAAAAGGGAAGAGAAAGAGAAATGTCGGTAAATCTAAAATACTAAACTAACTATAACAATAATGCATATATTTACCCCATACCTTCAGATTTAAAATAGGAAGCTAGTATAAAAATAGCCTTTACAGAATTTTAGTCATTATTTTCCTACTTTGATGGGATAGATTATACTCACTAAAGCCATAACTGCTTTATTCTTCACTTTCAAATACAAGTAGCAAAAAAGGATGCTAAAAACTTTCTATTCCAAACAAAGTTACAAAAATGCATATTAAAACTATATAGACATTTTATGATTTTACCTACCAAATTGGTAAAAATATAAATAAAATAACAATAGACTATTTACATAACAAGGGTACTTTAAAACATAAAATGTCATCTCAGATAGGAGTATAATGGCTTTATAAAAAAATTATTAGGAGGCTAGGCGCAGTGGCTCACACCTGTAATCCCAGCACTTTGGGAGGCCGAGGAGGGTGGATCACGAGGTCAGGAAATCGAGACCATCCTGGCTAACACAGTGAAACCCTGTCTTTACTAAAAATACAAAAAATTAGCCGGACGTGGTGGTGGGCACCTGTAGTCCCAGCTACTTGGGAGGCTGAGGCAGGAGAATGGTGTGAACCTGGGAGGCGGAGCTTGCAGTGAGCCAAGATTGTGCCACTGTACTCCAGCCTGGGTGACAGAAAGAGATTCTATCTCAAATAAATAAATAAATAAATAAATAAATAAATAAATTATTAGGAGCCATAAATATATTATACACTTTAACTTAGCAACTCCCCTCTTAGAAAACAATTTCTTTTAAAATTCCTATTAATTGAGGGATAAGCTAAATTTATGCCACCTTTATATGACACAATAAAAGTAATATTTCAGAAGTATATTTGATGGCATACAAATGATGATAGCATAATGTAAAATGATATCTTACAAAAGGTAATTACATTTAACAAACAACATGAGATTCATTTTATTATTACACTAGACATAATCAATAAAAATATAGCTCATCAGATATTAAAAGCTTGTGATATATATGATGCAGATGCCATCCATTCTAATGCACCTTTTTATTGTTTATAAAACTTTAAAAAGTGTTCTGTATTCACTACATCGTTACAAACACACATACATACACACACACACACAACCCATACACACCTTTGAAGACGATTTGAGGGCTATATATGTTCAAGAAACCGTTTCCATTAATTCAAACTTTCAGGAAGTAGACATTTGCCCATGCTAGCTAATGCTCTTAAAAGTTAAATCATAAGATATTGTCAGTTTTTGAAAAAAATATAAATCTGAAACTTTGCAAGTTTATTCTTTATTAATAAAAATCCTTTTATAATTTATCTTTATCATTCTATATGGAGCAGAAATGTCACTATCACACAAAATGGAAAATAGACAAATGTGATTGTATTTCATCCATTGGTACACTTTGTGATTGCTAAGGGAAGAACTGCATTATTTTGTTAAACATAGCATATTTAATAATTTTTTTTCATATTAGCACATCATAACTCACAAATATTGGGCATACATGTAGACAATACACATGCTGACAAAGAAGATGAGATTCATAATCATTTTTCTAAATGATTCTAAAGAGAATCTATAGTATTTGCAAAAATTAGAGTTAGACCTTATGTGTGCTTTGATCAGTTTACCCAAGACTGAGATATTTGTAAAGCCACCAGACATATAAATACATCCAGTTTTCTGTTATATCCTCCTCAAACATCTTTCTTTTACATTCACTACTACAAAATTATTAGCATGTCATAATTACACAAGGTAGTTCTTTTGGAAACTATTGACTTGTTCGGACTTTCTGTAAATCTTTCCATCTTTCACAGTAAGGACATTTGAGTTACCCTGTTATCAATGGAATAGTGGTTCTCTAGGCAATGGTTCTAATACTACAGCTCCCAGATCAGCAGTACCAGAATTACCTAGGAACTTAACAGGAATGGAAATTGTTGGCATTCATGCAGGCCTATAGGATCAGAAATTATAAGACTGGACCTAAAAACAGTGCTTTACCAAGTTCTTCAGGTGATTTTGATGGATGCTAAATTTGGAGAACCATAACTGTAAGGTACAGAAAGTTGTGAGACTTTCTGTCTATCTGAGGTAAGGCCTTTCTGCAGACAACAGTTTATGGGTTAGAGATGAAGAAGCATTCATTGCTGGATATAATCAGCTAAAGTCAATATTGCTGAGTAATATGCTGTAGAGTTTGCACAGTAGTACAAACAAAGCCTTGGAATTTTTAATGGAAGAGGTTTAAAACAACTTAAATAAAAGCTATTAAAAACATATTTTTGAGGGGGAAGAAAAGGTATTTAGAGAATATGTGGATGAGCTACTTCAGAGGAAAGTGAAATTCTGAAGACATACTCAGGAAAAGACAGGAAAAAAGATTCAGATGAAAAAGTCTGCATGAACGTATTTTTAAAATAGGCTATGAGAAAGGCAAGAGAAGAGTGGCTAAATAAAAAGTAGGCTAAGTAATAGAATAGTCAAATAAGCACGTAATACATGAAAAAAGTAGTCAAATAACTTTTGGGAATAGGTATATATTGTAATAAAAACTAAATTGTTTGGAAGACTTCCCATCTTTGAAGGCTTCGATGGAATCCATTCGCATATCCAAATGCCATTTTTTTGTGTCAGTGAATCATTTTAAGGAAACATTTGGTTGAAGAATATGGACTAGAAAATATAATTTTTTAAATTTTCTCCTCATATGAGACCTAAACTGTGAGATTAAAGGCTGTTTTAAAAGCTATAAGCTATAAAAATTAAAAGAACAAGTGGTAGTCATTAGCAGACTAGAGATTCCAACATATTTCTGGAAGGCATGTAAAAAGGCATGGACTAATAAAACACAGTGCAAGTAGTTGCAGCCAGAAATATTTATGAAAAGGACTGAAGTTAAGGGGGCATAGATCTTTCCTAAAATACTCTTAGATGGTTGGGAGGCAGACCTGATAAATCAAAAATTACCGACAGGAAAAAGGCTGAAAATAGGATGATTAATTGAAAATATTCTCATCAACTGCACTCTTCCATCACCCTCAATAAAATCACTAACACCCATGTTAAATTTCCCACTTTCAAAACAAAAGTTATTTTTCAAGTAATGATTTAGGAAAAATTGAAGCAGCTACCATGAACCTTAGTGCTGTTGAATAAAACTCCCTCCCCATTGACCATCACTGGTTCTTCAGTTCACTGGAATATAGAAAATGAAGTATAACAATTATCACAATTGTAAGAATAAAACATAATTTCCTAGAGATGAAGACATTGTATTAATTGTCTCTCTATCTCAATGAAAAGTATATTTTATAAAACTTAGCCACATTTTTTTATACTTTCTAGAGGAGCAAAAACATTGAGTTGATCCTAAGTTTCCCCCATTGGGGGAAAGAAAGACAGATTATTTACAAAGATACATTAAAATGGTTGGTATTATTCTCATAAGTAATGCCTCAAAATAATAGAACAATGACTTTAAAACTGAGAGAAAATTACTTTCAACCAACAAAATTTATTGTACAGTAAATTATCAACCACGAACGAGAGTAGAATAAAGTGAGGTTCACATATTCAAAGATTCGTGATTAACTCTCACATGCATGATTATGTAAGAAAATATGAGGATGTATAGAAGCAATAGAATAGTGTTACACAAGTCATTGAATGAGGGACTGACAGGAAAAGTTAAAATCTAATTTCAAATTTAGTTATCAGAAATATTTTCAAGTAGTTACCACCACTAAATGTAACTGAAGAATCAATATACACAAAAGCAATTATTCATAGGTTTTATATAATCTATGAAAAGAGTGGCAAATATGACACATTTGGAAGAGAAATTGTTGCTCGTGTCCCATGCATAAGTTTTCTATAATCAGAGCATTAGAAGCTATACATTTAAAATATATAATGTTTGCCCTTTGGACAGTAAACTCCAAAGGGTAAACCTTACATATTCAAAATACTGATAAGTCCAATATACTATAGGAAAAAAAAAACTGTTTTACAAATAAAATAACCGTTAGTACTCATGAGTTTATGTAGATTTAAAAAATCAAACAGATTCTAATATATTAGAAAGATTAACAGTAATCCTCCCACTAATCTTAATATTACACTGCTAGAGTTGTTACTATTCTGTACTTTAGCCATCTTGATTTAAAGAGATTTAGAAATAGAAGTAGTAGGCCATACTTGGAAAATAGTTATTTCTCTTATGAAAAATAATTATCAGGGAATTTCAACTGACTTCATGGAAAAGAAAGATTATCTGAGGTTTGTAAGAGTTCTTCTGAAATTCTTGTGAAACAAAGCCAGAAAAATGGGCCATAAAGAAGATTTATGCTATTGATAAGAAAAAAATTCCAAAATTCCAACTAAAAATAAGAACTGATAATTTCTCACAAATTACTAACAGACCAAATCCAACAGCATATAAAAGGATCCTACATCATGATTACGTGTGATTTATTTCAGCAATACCAGGGTGGTTCAACATACAAAACTCAATGTACTATACCATATTGACAAAACAAAGAGAAATAAACAGAAATTCCTCTCAGTTCATGCATAAAAAGCATTTAACAAAATCTAACATTATTCCGTCTTAAAAACAATGGGAAGTCTGAAAATTAAAAGAAGCTTCCTCAACATAATAAAGGTCATTTGTGGAAAACCCACAGCTATCATCACATTTAGAGGTGAAAGATTGAAAGCTATCTACTTAAATAAGGAAGAAGACAAGCATTTCCTCATTTGCCATTGTGCTTTAACATTGATACTGAAAGTTCTAGTCAGAGTAATCAGCCAAAATAACCTATACTGGAAGAATTAATACTATTAAGATGAAAATACTACCAAAAGCAATCTACAGGCTCAATGTGATCCATATTGAAATCCCAATGACTTCTGTTTTTTTTTTTTTTGCAAAAATGTAAATGTAAAAGAAAGCCGATCCTAAAATCCAGTGGAAGGCAAGGAGCCCCAAAGCTAAAACAATCATGAAAAATAATATAACAGGGTAATTTACAATTCAAAACTTACTGCAAAGCACCAGTAATCCAGATAATTTGATACTGACATAAATATAAATATATGGATCATTGGCATAAGGATAAACATATTGATCAATTGGAAGTTCAGAAGTAAACCCAGGGGCCTATAGTCAATTATGGGTGCCAACACCATTCTTTGAAGTCAAGAGCAGTCTCTTCAACAAATGTTACTGGAACAGCTGGAAATCCACATACAAAAGAATGAAATTGGACTCCTACTTCACATCATATAAATAATTAACTTATAATGGATGAAAGACTTAAATATAAGGACTAAAACTATAAAATTCTTAGAAGAAAGAATGCGGAAAATCTCTGTGACCTTGGATTTGGTAATAGTATCTTAGATCTGACACCAAAAGCATGAGCAATGAAAGAAAAATAAATTGGACTCTATCAAAGTTAAAATATTTTGTGTATCTAAGGACACTATCAAGAGAGTGAAAGGAAAAGAGAATGACAAGCCACATAATGGGATATGTTTGCAAATCTTGTATCTGATAACTACCTCGTATGCAGAAAGTATAAAGAACTTTTACAAGTCAACAACAGAGAAAAACACTTGTTTTAAAAAGTGGGCAAAGGACTTGAAGAGACATTTCTCCAAAAAAGATATACAAATTATTTACAAGCACATGTAAAGATGCTCAACATCATTAGTCATTAGGGCAATGCAAATTAAAAGAACCTATCACTTCATACCAACTACAGGGGCTATAACAAACAAAATTCAAACAAACAAAACATACGTATATTTGGCTAAGTTTCTATGAGGTCTGAGTATTCTCAGAAATAAGTAATTAAAAACATTATATCCTCAAAAGTTTATGTATTATCATGGCCAGAGGCAGAAAAATTGATGAGGCAAACTTCCAAAAATCTCCTAATTCAAGTTACAGCAATACTATGAAATTAAGATAGGATTGCAACCTTGATTGAACAGATCTTATAAATGACAACAGGCCTACAAATTTGATGTTGAAGTTTTCTGGAAAAAGGAACTAAATATCTCAAAGCAATTGGAAACCACAATCTACTAATATTACATGATTAAATACTAGATAGTAATTTCATGAAAAATTTTCACAATGGGAAAATTTGGTGATCTTTTTCAGGAATATTTTTATTAAATCATGTCAAAAATAACAGAAAATTATTTAAATAAAAAAATTTACCCCTTAACTCTATTAACATGAATTAGGCAGTATAATTAATGGCATGATTCATATTTATAAACAAATCTCAGATAATGCCTTAGTGTTATCTTTTCTATTTTTAAACTATGTAAACATTTAATCAATTCGAAAGGAAATAAAGCCTCATTTAGCTATTAATTAATTGAACTATTAGACAACAGATCAAATTAGTGTCAAAGTGTTTCATAATGATTCATTTGTGAATATCACAATATAAATGTAACAATTGGAAGAAAATGAAAGAGATAGCAAAATGTACTTTATAATTTTAAAAGTGCAATTCTTTTGTGTAATATATTTCAATATAAACATTTTCTTCAAGTAGATTGCATTTAAATTTCTAACGTAGGAAAAAAGCATTTCAGGCCTCAATAATTTTTATCAAATACAAAATTAAAATCTATTCATTCTTTAGAGATAATAAAATAAAAATTTACAGACTTGCTGTGTATACTTGTAAAGAGTGTTTAATTACTATATCTGCAGTACGCTTTATAGAGAGTAAAGAAACACTGCTTCTAATGTAAATCATTACCTCCTAATTTCAGATATTACCCCCTTTTACAAACAAAGTGAATCTAAGAAGATATACAACATTCTATTTCTGAGAAAATAGTGGGCTTTTAAAGCATAATCAAAGATAAAATACTTAGAAAATAGCAAGGAAAAGAAAGCAAAAAGTTTTCATTTTATTTCTTTTGGTGTGATGGTTGCCATAGTATTCAGTAGACCAAATTATTCTCAATTTGACTCAGAAGTTCAGTAGAATTTTAAAGAGACCGAGTGGAGGGAAATGTTATGGAACTACTATGAAACTTTCTGATAAATAGAAAATATGCTGGGAAAATTGCAGTCATTCAGCCTCAAATTTATGTTCCAGTCTCCTGGCATGGCTTATCATTTCTTAGGCACCCACACCACTTATTCTTGACCACAAGACTGAATCTTTGAAGTCTTAAATCTTATTTGCCCCTTGGAAATAGCCACAGTGTAGCCTTCAATATTCAGATACATTTCTCTCTGTTTTGTTTATAAAGCATAGAATTTATATATTTTTTAGTAGAACTGATTTAACCAATAAGAAATATGAATTGGGGCCGGGCGCGGTGGCTCAAGCCTGTAATCCCAGCACTTTGGGAGGCCGAGATGGGCGGATCACGAGGTCAGGAGATCGAGACCATCCTGGCTAACACGGTGAAACCCCGTCTCTACTAAAAAATACAAAAAACTAGCCGGGCGAGGTGGCGGGCACCTGTAGTCCCAGTTACTCGGGAGGCAGAGGCAGGAGAATGGCGTGAACCCGGGAGGCGGAGCTTGCAGTGAGCTGAGATCCGGCCACTGCACTCCAGCCTGGGCTACAGAGCAAGACTCTGTCTCAAAAAAAAAAAAAAAAAGAAAAAAAAAGAAATATGGATTGGAACATATTACTTTTTATTATATAAATTCGTGATCAAGGTACATTAGATAACAAACTTCTCCTAATATCTTATACCACTTAATATGTCAGATTTGCAACTGAAACATACAAATAATACCTTTAAAAATGTATTTCCACAGTAATCTGATTATGACGTAAAATGTAAGGGAAGCATTACATATATATATATGTATGTATATGTACGTAACGTATAAAATTGTACATATTGTCCATATTTTCTACAATTCTTACCAGCTGTATTAGAATTATAATGCATACAAAATAAAATGGAGAGATTTTAAGTACGGTATTTGATAGGTTTTGCTAATTGTATTATAAGCCCATGTAACCACTACCCAAATAAAGATACAGACTTTCCAAAATCAAGATACAGACCTTTCCCATTATTTCCCAAATTTCCCATACACTCCTTTTCAATCATTCCCCTTTCTACCCAAAAGCAACAACTGTCTAATTTCAATTACCAGAATAGTTTGCCTACTTTACAAATTCCCTATGAGACCATATACATAGAGAATATACCATATATACGATATATACTTTTTACGTCTGACTTTTTTAGCTTAACATAGACTTTTTTAGATTCATCCACATTTTGCCTGCATTCGTTTTTGTTGCTTTTTCTTTCTGTGTAGTATTTCATTGTATGAATATAAGAGAATTTATTTATCCATTCTATTTTGGGCCACTTGAGCTGTTGCAGGTATGAGCTAATATGAATTAAATGTGGTATATGAATAGTTTGTACAAGTATTTTGGTGGACATACGATTTCATTTCTCTTGGGCAAATATCTGAGAGTGGGGTTGCCTGATTTTAGGGTTGACAGATATTAAATCCACTTCTCTAAAACTGTTGTACTATTTTACATACATTTTTCCTACCATAAAATGTGGTGTATGGGAGCAATAGTTTACAATTGTTTCACATCTTTGCCAAATTTTGGTATTGTTAATGTGTGTGCATGCGTGCGTGTGTGTGTGTCCAAAAGCCATTGTGGTTTTGAAAACCCTTATCTTGTGTTTTAATTGGCATTTGTCTAATGATATTAGCATTGAGCATATTTTTCCTACTCATAGTAAGGTGATGACCCAAGTCTTTTGACCATTTTTTTAATACATTGTTTTTTTTTAATACTCATAAAATTCTTTAAATATTTTGGATAAAAATTCTTTGACAGTTATTAAATATCAATTACTTTTTCCTACTCTTGTTCTTATCTATTCATATGCTTAATTGCATATTTTATTGAGAAGATATGCCATCAATTTTTTCATGTTTGATGCTTTTTATTTTTTGCCCATGGAATGTTTTTGTTTAAATTTACATTCCTTAATAGAATATAGATATTCCATTATTTTTTCTTTTTTGTTTTGCTAAGTTAAATTTTATTTCAAATAAAAGTTAACAATTATGCATATGTGTGTGTGTGTGTATTTTCATTCTAATCCAAAATATCTGCGAGACAGGACTTTCTTTCAACACACATATTTAATATGCTAATTTTAGAGAAGACTCAAGATTGTAAAGTCTTTTGGTGCTTTACATCTT
This sequence comes from Theropithecus gelada, assembly GCF_003255815.1. Classification (NCBI taxonomy): domain Eukaryota; kingdom Metazoa; phylum Chordata; class Mammalia; order Primates; family Cercopithecidae; genus Theropithecus; species Theropithecus gelada. Next base: position 48,917,969 of record NC_037672.1, read on the forward strand.
GTAAATTTATTCATATTAAGTGAGAAGTGGCAAAAAAAAAACAAATGCCGAAAGCATAACAAGGTAAAGAATCTTGCCAACTGCCTAAATCTTCTTATGTCCTATATTCATAGTTCGGTTTGCTTATTAAATTTGAAATATCACCAATTAAAAGGTAGTATAGCAAGTATATTCAAATCTAAGCCTTGTTTAATTTTTTTATGGCAAGGCAAAAATATAAATTAAAATAAATGGAACAAGCAAATGTTTCAACTTTTTTGAAATGTTAAGTTTAACAACAAACCTTAGTAGAAGACGAAAATGTTGAATTAGAAAGCAGATACCTAATCACACAGTTATTGTTAAATAATGTTCCATGCTAGAAAAATCTCTAAGCTATGATAAAAAGCATAATATGATGAAACATAATTCACTTTTGGATTCAGACAGATCCGGGTGTGAATCCTATCTTTGTCTTTCCTGTCTATGTGATCTTGAGTAAGTCATTTACTTTGTGTGACTTTCAGTATCCTAATTTATAAAAGAGTTATGAAATTAAATGCTATTTTTCTTCAATACATATTTTCTCCTTTTATGGTGGACAAGGCCAAGATGGAGGAAGGGAGAAGGAGTTTCCCATATTTTCACCAGAAATATTGAATTAGGCCAGAATTCAAAAAGTTTTTACATACTTAAGATATTATGATTCTGTACAACCCAAGTAAAAAAGAATTCATGTTTAATATACTTATTAAGTAACCAGTATGTATCAAGCACTTTTACATATTAACCTTTTTTAAAAAAGTAAAATCTACAAATTAGATATTAATAATATCATTTTACAGATGGAAAAAGTAAGGTTAAGAGATTGAAATAATTTCATGTAGAATATGGCAAAGGAGAGATTTTAATATAGGCTTTAGATTCCAAGTTCAGATCTTCAGTAAATAAGAAAACCATCTCAGTTGTGCACTTGATTTGTACTATCAATGCCCTCAAAATCTTCAAGAAGACTTTATCAAATAGGTGAATGTTAGCATGACTTTTACATGCTCATTTAGTTCACAAGTTACAATATTATCAGACAGCCAGCTCTCATGTCAGTGTGTTTTGATCAACTCTGTGGTCAAAAAATGCGTCCATATTGACTATATAAAAACTAAACTTAAAACATCATAACCTAACAAGTAGACAAATTACTGATACTTTTTATAAGTTTTTAAATGTTTCTTTTAAAGAAGAAATGCTGTTTTAAATCAAAGTCTAGGTGTTATATAAAATGAGAAAAGAAGAAACAAAATTATGGATATATTTAAAAAATCAAGGAAATCTGTATCCAAATATGTTTACTTTCATTCAAATCAGTCTTTTTTTAGACAAATAGCTATGAAGAGACAGTTTTATTCATGCAACAATATTAATAGGTGCTTCATTTAACAATAAAAAAAGATGTTCTTTTAAAGCTGATGCTACTGTGACTCTTTTAAAGATTGAGGATTTACGGAGTTGCCTTTTCAAAGTGCTTCTAATATGCAAGAAATGAAACAAAATAAACATGAAAAGGAGATATATTGATCACATTAATTTAATATTCAAAATTAATATTAAGCAAAACGAATATGTTCAATTCAATGCCTACTTAGAACAGTTTAATTTGAGCTTCACTTGGGGATGGGGGTGGAAGGTGGACTTCTTTAGTTCATTGCTTTTACTAGATGGGGAAATCAAAAATTGCTATATGTTGCCAAATATGATTTTCAAAAAACAACTACCTTGAATATTTTGCATTGTGAATGAGTATACAAACCTCAACTGAATTCTGTAAGCCACAAAATCATTAGAAATATTACCACTTGAAATGGGAAACGACTCTTACCTATGTTTTGTTCAGTGTTTACACTTTAATGTGAAAGTGGAAAAATGATCAGACCTTTAGTTCAGTGGTTAATTACCTATGTACGAAAGTGAAATATCACTTTCCAATTTTGGGCCACAAATACCATTTCTTTAAATAAATCACAAGAATGATCTCAAGTAAATGTTAGGAGAAATTATGTAAGTTCAATAAAGGCAAGAAAATTTAGGGATATATTAAGCTGCAGAACTACATTGGCCCAGCATATTCACCGTATACTTTATAGTCATTTTTTTATTACTTTGTATTTAATTCTCCTTGTATGAGAACCTAAATGTGCATGGGAAACTCTATTAGTATATTTTGTATTTCTATGAGATTGTTGCTGAGTTGACTAAATTCTCTCACATACCAACTTCTAAATATCATGAAATGACTTAAAACTTTCTAAATAAAAATTATATGAGAATTATATTACTGGATGCACATAATTCCAGCCCTCTACTTTTTACTCTGTAAATAAGTTTCCATTTTCAGTTCCTGTTGCTGAAGTAATTGGTCTAAACAGCTGTAGTTGGTGGGAACTTTTAAGGATAATAAAATAGACTGGTGGTTTTTCTATTGCACATGTATCTGGTTCTGTTGAGAGACAATTCTCTGTTGACTTCTCAAGTTTCTTTATGTCTTGGAAACAAAGCACTGTTTACCCTTTTGGTCTGGATTAAGTTTTCAAAGATGCTTATACAGGTTGAGCATCCCAAATCCAAAATTCTCAAATCTGAAATGCTGTAAAATTTGAAACATTTTTGAGCACCAACATGGCATCCAAAGGATATTACCACCTAAGCATTTTGGATTTTGGATTTTCAGATTCGAGATCCTCAGTATAATACAAATATTCCAACATCCAAAAAAATGCAAAAATCTGAAATAGTTCAGATTTTTCAATTAATCTTCATCATTGAGAAGTGTTGTACAAGTATTACTTCACAAAAGGCTTGTAATATCTCCATAACAATCTGCAACATTAAAACTTTATTTTCCCTGTTCAAAATTAAATGCACCCTCTCAGACAACTCTTGATGACTCTGTCTTTTGGATAAAGGATCTCAAATCTGTGTAACAAAAAGCACTGAAGTTATAGATAGTGACTCTCACTACTCTCACTAGAGCAAAGGTAGGCATAGTTACTGTCCAGTAAACTAAGTCCAGACATGATTACTAACCATTATAAATGAATTTTTGTCCCTAGGATCGGGTTTCTCTTTTTTTGTTATTGCAACCCAACTGTGTACAGGTATCATCTGGCTCTCTTTGTGCTACCATGTGGGAACTGGAGCTTGGGCAGAAACACAAGAAAATACTGACACACTGGCTATGATTCCTATGAAAAATAAAACATTTGCTGTTTGTCCCAAGAAGTTAATATCTTCTGCCAGCATCCACAGAACTGGCAGGCTAACCTGTAAGCTATTATATCAAGTAAGATAAAACATCGGACTCACAATTCTTTACAGGATCCCTCAGCAACTAAGATAGGGGTAGTACTCTTTGGATTTCTCTTATGAAATAAAACTTCTCTTAAACTATAGAAAATAATTGCTTTAGCGCTGGGAACATGGTGATACCAGAATATGAGCTATAATCAACTTGGGTTATATTGGATTACCTCCAAGTTCACAATACTAGAAAGATGTTTTAAATATGTTGTCTCATTTTATTATTTTAAATACTCTATCAATCAGGTAAGTATCAGATTTGGGGGTTTTAAAGAAGAGCAGGTTGGGATGTAATCTTCCATGTTTTGAATGTGTCTCCTAAAGTTCATGTGTTGAACTTTGTCCCCAGTGCAACAGTGCCGAGAGTGGAAGTTTTAAGAAGTGATTAGGTTATGAGGACTCTACTCTTACGAATGTCATTATCATGAGAATGAGTTAGTCATTGCCCCTTAACTGATGTTATGCCTTCCGCCATGGTATGATGCTGCAAGAACACCCTCACCAGGTGTGATCACTTAATCTTTGCCTTTCCAGCCTCCAGAACTGTTCTCTATAAATTATCCAGTCTCAGATGTTCTCTTTTAGCAGCACAAAACAGAGTAAGACACAGTTACAATGCCAAAACACTGAAATTCATTGTGTAAATAACACTATTTTACCAAAAGGCTTGCAAATTAATGATCATTTATTTACTAATTCATTCAATAGACTCTTTTTCAGCAGTTATACTTGAAAGGATGTCCTTGGTAATATGATGGATATAGCATATTTATTCGCCTTGTTTAGAAATTATTAAAAATCAAGGAATATGTGAAATGTCTTATAGCAACAGACAATTTCTATGATGAACGAACACGTGTTCCCTTTCTATTGTAAGTAACGGGTCACTCTTCATTATACATACTGATTCAAACAGCAAATTGTTACCACTACAAAACAGTAGCTTTCATAGATATAAAGCTTGTGACTTAATATCTTAGCTAATCGCAGAATGTCTACATAACTGTAAATTAACCATCTTCAAAATTTTCATTAACAAGAAGAAAAGAAATTCCTGCATTTTCCTTGTAGTTATTTTGTTTAGTGGGACCATCAATCACTTCTTATTTACTTGGATCAAAATACCCGAGGGGCACAATTAATCTCCACCATTAGAAGTGTTTTATAAATATTACTTCATAAAGGCTTTTAATATCTTCATAACAATCAGAACCATTAAAACCTATTTTCCTCGTTGGAGGTGAAACATACACTCAGACAACTGTTGCTGTTGCAACTTTAATTCGGTAGTAAACAGAATTGGAATGTACAGACTACTTACATTAGTAAGTACTGACTGTAAAATACACAAATGATGGAAACATTTTTATTACATTATATATTATATCTGAAGCTAACTCTTGTCCCTTTGAACCTGTGCTAGTGAAATTAATGAAATGAAAGCAATGTCATAATTCTAATTAAGAAGGCTTGATGATGTCCACGGAGTGGTGTGGAAGGAAATCAGTTAAAACAGAAAGTAGAAGCTTTCAAAACTATGTTACTATCAAATACAAGTTTGGGAACCTTTCAAGTGAATGCCTGGGTAGGAATTTCAAGTTAATACACGTTCCTTCCCTAATTCCATGCCTAGAAGCCAGCCACAGAAAATTTCTACATTTATTTTGAAAGAGTTTACCAATATAAATGTTATTTAAAAAATCATTTGATCTAGTTTAGGTGACACAACCAACATGTAAATATCATAAAGAAGATCATATATTGTTACACACTCAGTTTTTGCCTTCTATTTCTTTATGGATAAAGGAAACATACTCTTTTTAAAATAGTAGTTGCTTTGAAAATACAGTCAGTTTTCATTACTTCAGGGCTTTTCTTTTTCAATTTATTTTTCAATGTAGTAATTTAATATGTTGGTACATGCCTCCAGAGATCTCTTATAATATTTCTTGACATGAGTGACACCTCTAATTTCTGAAACGATTCTCTTCACTCTTTAACTTTGACACAGAAATCTCAGCATTACAACTTACTCTTTTAAAGTCTCATGGTGGAGGTGAAAGGAGAGAAAGAGAAGGAATACCCAGATTACACAATAAAACAAGTTGTATCTAAAGTAACTTCTTAATTTGAGGTCATTGCTTTATGTGTGAATGAATTCTGCTGATAATGTTACAGGAAGGTGTGGGAAACTAACCTAGTTTGAGCAGAGACACTACATGTTATTTTATTCTGGACCCTTGCTTCAATTAATTCATATGTTAAAATGTGGCAAGACTCTTAAAGAGGGTTGTTTACCTTTGGGGAAAGGCTGTTTTAAGTGATGGATCTCAGTTACAGAAGACAGGAACTAAGAAAAGCAGGTCAGAAACAGAAGAGTTTGTAATATTATCTCAAATTAGCTGCTTCCACATTAATATGATGAAGCTACAACAAAGGATCCTATTGCTGAGCTGTGATACATCAGGCAAAATGTGTGATAATTAATCATGTGAAGTATTTTAATCAGTGTTAAACGAAAGGCTAAGAAGGAAGGTAAATGAACGAAAGTCTGAATCTCAGACTCTTAAAGATGCATGGTTTAGAGACATGGCGTACGTTGTCATGCTGTGTTTTTGTTCTCCAGGCTATGACGCAGTGAGTGTAACTAGAAAAATATAACCTCATGCAATAGCATGGCATGGACTGATCTGTCTTCAAGATCTAGTGCTCTATGGTTTCTCCATGTAGCAGTGTTTTGGAAGATAATTTTAAAAAGTATCTAAAAAGTGAGGGCATTTATTCTTAACAAAGAAACTTTAATTTCAGAAGTGGTGATGATTTCTTCCACATTCATGGAAAAATCAGCAGACCCTCACTTTAGAGGACTGAATAACTTAATTTCAATGTTGCAGTCTCTGTATTGCTACTGTGGAAATGATCATTACGTGTTTCACTGGTAAATATTCATGGGGCTATCTGTAATTACAGATTATTTACTATTTTTGTATTGCCAAAGTAGTATGTGTATAATGTGTCCACTCCCCAGTTATGTCCCAATGTATTTTTCCTGATATTTGTCATTTTTGATTGGCTTTTATAACAGAAAATAAAACAAAGAAAATGGAAGAATAGATATAAGTATTCTAAAGTATTTATAAATAATAAAGTGATGATCTTTTTGTTGATTTCTAATTAAATATGGCATTAGTACCATTTACTTGAATTTGTATCTTTATAAAAATCTGATGTTAATTGTTTTGCATCTTTTTAAAAGATTACAACAATAAAGCAATATTTTATTTATTTATTTATTTATTTATTTATTTATTTATTTATTTATTTATTTTTTGAGACGGAGTCTCGCTCTGTCACCCAGGCTGGAGTGCAGTGGCGCGATCTCGGCTCACTGCAAGCTCCACCTCCCGGGTTCACGCCATTCTCCTGCCTCAGCCTCCTGAGTAGCTGGGATTACAGGCGCCTGCCACAATGCCCAGCTAATTTTTTGAATTTTTAGTAGAGACAGGGTTTCAGGATGGTCTCAATCTGCTGACTTCGTGATTCGCCCGCCTTGGCCTCCCAAAGTGCTGAGATTACAGGCGTGAGCCACCGCGCCCGGCCTAAAGCAATATTTTAATTCTGAAAAGTTTTAAAGCAAACATTCATTCCTTACCAAGTTTTCTGAAACTAGATTTCACATTGTAATGTAAAACAGTATATTCAACCATCAGGATAAACATGTTAGTTCTTCACTAACAAAAACAGATAAAAAACTTATAAGTATCACTGATAGTATATACTTTAATTTCCTGACATTTATCCTTTCAAAACTTAAAACATGCAAATTTAAACCAATATACATTAAGATTACTACATAGTGATTATATAATACTATTGCATTTCATGAAAATTATGTTTAAGCAACACATGGTAGAAAATGGTGATATATTCCCATTTTAAAACAACTTTTGTATTGAAGTATAATGCACATGCAAAAGAGCACAAAATTCGTATGTAAAGTTTAATGGTATTTTCACAAAATAATTACAACAGCATAGCAAACGCACAGAACAAATACCAGAATATTTCAGCATCCAAGAGCCTCCTTTGTGCCTCCTTCCAGCCCATTAGGCTTCCCCCAAGTAAGCCTTATTCTAACATCTAACAGCAGAGATTAGTTCTGCCATTTTTGATGTTTCGAGTAGAATCATAAAATAAGCATCCCTTTGTTTCTGGCTTCCTTCATTCAGCATGATGTTTGTGAGATTCATCCATGTAGTAGTGGTGATTCATTTTCATTGATTTATAGTATTTCACTATGTGGTTATTATATAATTTATATATTTATTATCCTGTTGATGTACCCTTGAGTTGTTTTTAGATTTTTGACTATTATATAGTGAGTTTCTTCTTAGAAATATTCTTATATTTTTGTAATTTTATGTTAAAACCATATTTGAAGAGACAGTTCAGAGCAGTTCATTTTTACATTAAATGAGCCTAAAAGTTAAGTGTCAGTTTCTCTAAAAATATAGACAATGATAATTTTCAAACTTCAAAATAATAAATTGGGATAACTAACTAGCCATATGCAGAATGTTGGGAACCCTTCCTTATACCAATACAAAAATTAACTCATTATGTATTAAAGTCTTAAATGTAAAACACAACATTATAAATTCCCTGAAAGACAACTTAGGCGATACCATTTAGGACAGAGGCACAGGCAAAAATTTCATGACAAGGACACCAAAAGCGGGTTCAACAAAAGCTAAAATTGACAAAGGGGATCTAATTACACTGAAGAGTTTACACATCGCAAAGAAAACTATCAACAGAGTGAACAGATAAGTTACAGAATGGGAGAAAATATTTGCAAACTATGCATCTGACAAAGGTCTAATATCCAGCATCTATAAGAAGACTTAAACAAATTTACAAAAAAATACAAACAAATAACCCCATTAAAAATTGGGCAAAGGACATAAACAGATGCATTTCATAAGAAGACATACATGTGGCCAACAATCATATGAAAAAATGCTCAACATCATTGAACATTAGAGAAATGCAAATGAAAACCAGAGTGAGATATCATCTCACACCAGTCAGAATGGCCACTATTAAAAAGTCAAAAATAACAGATGCTGGCAACACTGTGGGGTAAAGGAACACTTATACATTGTAGGTGTGAGTGTAAATTAGTTCCATTGTTGTGGAAAAGAGTGTGGTGATCCCTCAAAACCCTAAAAGCAGAAATAACATTTGGCCCAGTAATACCATTACTGGTTACATACCCTGATATGGTTAGGCTTTGTGTTCTCACCCAAAACCTCATCTTGAATTGCAATTCCCATAATCCCCAAAGTACAAATTTAGACATGAAGTCTTTGCCCATGCCTATGTCCTGAATGGTACTACCTAGGTTTTCCTCTAGGGTTTTTATGGTATTAGGTCTAACATTTAAGTCTCTAATCCATCTTGAATTAATTTT